>NW_024609868.1:76029408-76174408 GCF_016920785.2 Ixodes scapularis
CTGTGTGTACCGCCGTTGTCGAGCGGATCGGAAATCTCTGAAGCGCGAGGAATGTGGAGCGATCTTTGTTGGAAACCGTGGAAGGTAATGCTGGAAGGTTCGTCCCCGAGTGATGGAAAGTCGAGCGTTCGTCGATGAAGACGGAGCGACCGGGGTGCGCGGGAGGGCTTCGGTGAATTGTTTTGTTTTGTATCATTGTCCCTGCTATAAATAAGGCTCGCGCTTCTCGTTCAACAGGTGGACCATTATCCATATATCTGGACAAACTGCACTCTCAAAAAGAAAGGAAAAGGATCATGTGGTCGCTGACAGCTTAGAAAAACGCAGTGTGTGACGAGCGTCTTAGTATTGCCTCGCAGCTTATAAGAATGCGGCATCAGATAAGAACACTGCAGAACGAATCGCGAGACTAGAATTTGATCACCGATAGACGACTACACTCTATAAAAAAAAGCCCGTGTGTCAGCTTTCCCGCACAACACTCGGAGAGCCAATCACCGCAACTTATGGAGGAAGCTCAGCGAATGACGATGCCGAAACATATATTTAGACCAAAAAAGGCAGTCTGAGTTGTGACATTAAGCAATGCAAGCGTGGCGTTTTGCATTGCTTAATGTCACAACTCAGACTGCGTTTTTTGGTCTAAACATATGTTTCGGCATCGTCATTCGCTGAGCAGCCTCCGTAAGTTGCGGTGATTGGCTTTCCGAGGGTTGTGCGTGAAAGTAGACACAGAAACGTTTTTTAGAGTGTACCTTCAGTGCTTAAGCTGTCGGTGACTATAGTAGGCTCCCTGGCGATGACGAGACTAAATTAGCCTAGGTCATGTTGATATCACTGGGTAGTACTAGTAGTAGAATAAGAACCAAGATAGCTTGACTCTAGAGTCTAGAGTGAGCTTATATAGCAATGATGGGAAATGGGAGATCTCTCGATACTTCTTTTTCCAAGTAACGAGAACCAATACAGATGACAAAGCACATTCCGCTGGAACAAAATGGCGTCATTCAGTTCAGTCTTCTGCTGTGCGCTCCCACTCGCTTCCTGAAACTCGCACCGTCACGCAGTCGGCGTTTCAAAGAATGTCGCTACTTGTAGGAAGCTCATCTAGGACCTTTAGGCTGGGGTGGTGGAATGAGATTAGATGTGTTGTGTCAGGTCCGCTAAGCTGGCGTAGTCAAGAAGCGAGTCCCATGGACAGTTTCCTTTGTTGTAGTTTTTGTCTGGGGATCACCCAATCGTCATACTGCAAGTCGAATGTTTGGGATATATGATCGTAGCGCCACCACGTAGGAAGAATCGAGAACCCAACCCCAGCGCCCTGGGGCTCTTCAATGTGCTTTTATCGAGGAGTGAGTGTCTGTAAAAAAAAAAAAAAAATAAAGAAAATCGAGGAAGCGAGTACCCCTACGTTGACCTCTTGACTGGTGTCCTCTTGGTTTTTGACGGAACATAGCTTACTTACATTTCACATCGAGTCTAATCAGCCAAACAGCGCTGACGAAGCCCTCAATCTTTTACTCTCTATGGTTGGGACGCTTATTGGTTGAAAGGGATGGGCGGAAGGGAAAGGGGGGGGGGGGGGGGGGGGAAGGCGGTGTTTAAGCGAACGTTTTTGTTGTTTACTGTTCCGTTTGTCTCTGGGGGATGCTAATAATTGGGTTGTGTGTGTGTTTATACAGCCTAGAACTTGGTCTGCCTCACAGGGGCGACGAGTCTCCCAGCTGTAGATGAGAAATTTAGCCAGTGCGGTAGAGCCGCTAGCCTGGGGTCTTTAACGTGCACCACGCAGTAGTGATACACGACCGCACGCCGGTACGATGCTCATCCAGATCGAAACGGGCAGGGGTGGGGCTCGAACCCAGGATCCCTGGGTTCTGCAGCGCGAGCTTTCGCTCCACGTGCTCCGAGCTGGTGTGCGCTAGACCACTCGGCCACCGATCCCCCTGGAGGATGCTAACTTTGCCCGTTTAAAGTTTATTCTCAATGAAAATAACGTTTTGTTATGACCGCGTTTGGGAGGTCTCTATTACGGTGCATTCACCAGAGCTTCGTCGGGTTCAACAAACCGTTTTCACCCGGCACTTTGTAAAGTACGCTGTGCAGATTGGGCGCGAGGACCGCAGCACCCGGAAATTCACGGGGTCAGTTTTCTGCCTCATAGGAATGCTTCACTGGCTACGCCACAGAGTACCCCATTTCATAACCGTTTGTTCTTTCAGAAGTGAACCTCATAGCTTGATGTCTGTCGGTGTCCAAACTGACTACACAGGGTGCTTCAGGAAACGTAAGCCAAAATTTCCCTGCGCAAACTTATAATCGCTCAGTAAAATAACGGTAAGGTGACCCGATTTGCCCAATTAACCTCTTTCCTGTCTGTTTAGTTTTTTGAAAGTATTAAATGTTAATTCAACGTTGAATTAATTTAATTGTAAACAATAAATAATATGACGTGATTTGAACTAGAAACTCAGAGAGTCAGAGGTTACAAATTAGTCAGTTTTGAAGTAATTTGACCTTATCTGTTTTGTACTTCACTGCGAAAAGGGAAAACACCAACTTGACTACTGTTGGCGAAAAAATACAACCATTAGAAGGCAGAATGTGGCTCAGACGGTTAGGCTCCCCATCTGCTGTTGGCACTCGGATGCAGCCAATAGAGAATCGAAACCTGGGCAGCGCGTTGGAATTGTTTGATCATTTATTTTCTTAGGAAGAACAAAATAAAAAAAAAAAAAATAAAAAGGGGGGGGGGGGGTTGTGAAACTCTGCAGGTGCTTAGAATATTTCTGAATGTGTTTTATTTGTCATGGTTTTCGATGATATCCAACGGTAAAAGAAATATTTATATTTACTTATTTAAAGAGCCGCCTCGATGGCTCCGAGGCATAGCGCTGGCCTACGAATCCCCAGTTGGCGGGTTCCAATCCTGGCTGAGTTGCCCGCAACCTGACGGAGTTTTATTTAGGAGACTGCGGTTAACTGAAAGTTGTGATTACATAAAAAAAAGAAGAAATTCCCAGATGGTCGAAATTAATCCTCAGCTGGGGCGTGCCGATACCCTTCGTTGGTTTTGAACGTAAACCAACAAAGCTAAAGAAAAGTCTAATCTAGATTTGCGTAATTCTGCATCACCATGCGCGTTTGATAAATTGGTCACTTTGCAATGACCAATACGGCATCGATCGTTTTTCCCCCACGGGTTTTCGTAGAACATGCTTAACCTGCATCCGTTCGCGAGAGACCCCTGTGCGCATCAGCTAAGTGTGCTACTTCTCGAGGTACTTCCCGATTCAGAACAAACGAAGTATCAGCAACCTCTTTCCCCTCCCAAGCGGCCCCAGCGGAAGGAACGCGTCCATCCTGCGGTGGTTTCCAAAGACGGCGGCATTGCTGCCTTCGTGGTGCTTCTTCACGCTCCTCGAGAGCGTGTCAGCAGGTCCCCGGGGTGCGGCCTCCTGGCACGCAGGGACCGAGGAATGCCCGACGCCGCCGCTGGTCGAGCAGCGCAGAAGACGCTCCCCGCCTGCCCCCGGCGAGGGGAACAGCGGCCGGCGGACACGCTCCGTCTGCTATGCTGTTCTTCGCTTGCGATGTCCGTTTTTTCTCTTGCGGATCTTGGTCGGTGTACTGGTTCCGGGCCGGGGCAATTACCCCACCTGTCGGATGAATCCGAGTCTTGCCTCCCGCAGACTCGAACATGAAACGCTGTCGCTCTCCCGGGGCGCAGTCGGCCCTCTCTGCGCTCGCTTCGCTGAGAAGAGTATGTATGCCCTTGCTGTTGGCCGCCCCTTCTCCCTCTTAGTGGTGTGGCTTCTTCGTTTTGTTTGCTATCGCAGATTTTAAATTAAGTTCTTCGCGTTCTCGAACCTCGCTATAGGTTGTGAGTCCTCTTCACCGAGCGTACCATCGCACCGAGGCATTCTCGGAGACAGGGACTTGACTCGGTCGAGATATTCCTGGGTCACTTATGTCGAGGTCATCAGTGTTTAGTGCCGTCGTGTCTCGCTAATGCAAAAATGCGGAAGGAAATGACAACTTCTTCACCACTAACACGCGACGTCCCTTTGATCTTGGCGTGTACGTTAGCGTCCGAATTTCCCGGAGGTTGGTGGTGAAAATGTAATTGGGCGCGCGCCCTCAAACAGACAATATATTCCACACCATGGAGCTTGTCTCGCTTGGTCGTGGGTCAGATCATCCTTGCCTGAAGAGTCACCAACCACCTGGCATTTTATGTGCCTTTGAACAAGATTGAAGTCGTCCGAGCGTTTGTTGGAGTCAATGACAATTTAAGAAACGCAGGGCAAGTCTCGAGCATCTCATTAGACAATAAGAAGAGCGATGCAAGAAAGGTGAATATCATTAGTCAACCTGTGTCTTCAGCTGTCGGTTAGCAGCTACTAATATTAGCTCAACTTGTATTTATACGAACTTTTGAGATAACACGAATCTGCGCACGCGACGTGTGCGATGGCGGTCAGTGGTGCCAGACGGGACGTGATGGCAGCGAAAGAAGGAGCGCTATACGCGATGGTCGTGCGCACTCCGTCTCGTCTTGTCCCCCCACAAGTCAAGGGTTTGTTCCAGACGACGCAGCGGATCGTGCATATACGCAGCTCCTGATAGGATCGCCTTTCATAAACAAAACCTTCACGACGGCGACGCGCACTCGACGAAGATACACGGCGGCGATAAAAAGGTATAGGCTTCACCAGCCTTATCTTAGCGTACCGCGTTTCAGAAACACTTTCCGCTTCCCATGGGACAGAATGGCGTCTCGTCGGCGCGAGCTGCATCGCTCTTCCAGATCGAAACTTCCTTTGTCTTCCACCCCCCCCCTCACACACACACGCTCACAAACACACTCTTCAGTAGGGAAAGAAAAGAGGGTCTCTCTGCTGACCCCTCCCACCGATCCGCAGGAGGCATCAAGAACGACCGCCAGCAGAAGCTATAACCGCCGCCTCTATAAGTTCAGCGGGTCAAGGCATGCCGTGGACAGCAGGGACTCGGGATTGGCACTCTCTATTGATGGATGCGACCGCCTCACCTTTTCGCACCCGAAGTTCCCGTCGCCGCATACGGCGGCAATCTCTTCGCTCTCGAAGACGTAGCACAATAGGGGGCCTCTGGATTCTCCCTCTCGATAGGCTCTGGTGTGGTCTTGGGTTTCGGCCATGAGTTTCTTTTTGTACGCTGTTGTCTCCGAAGTACTTGGGGTGAGGTCCTTAGCCTTGTCCAACGACCACGGTCGTTCATCGTAGACTTCGTCCGGCCGGTCTAACAGAAAGTAGACGCATATTAGAGGGGAGGGCCCAGATGGTGTATAGGTGTTATGAGGGAGTATGATGGTGCATTTCCGTGAAACCCATAATGACCCGTCCTTTGGCGGCGGCGTGCGATAGCCGACGCCTTTGTGTTTCTCGGCGACGGGGACCAAAGCGAGGAAGTGTGTGTATGCGAAGGCGCCAGACAATAGGGTCGTGATTTTGGGGTCGACGTTTTGCCGATCCACGAGCGGATCGGCAGTGGCGGCGCCGGCACGGTGAACGAGGAAGAAATGGCGAGAGGTGGCAACCCGTTTAAGGGGAATTAAAAATCATTTGTTAAGCTAGGTTACGCCGTGGGAAGACGCGAGGTTGCCGAGGATGTTTACAATGCAAGCTGTATCCCAACCTGATAGAGGTACGTTAGAGGGATTTCTTGCGGCGTCTATGACATCGTGATTGCGCTTCGGATAATTTTGTACCTTGCGTAAACTGACTCGAATGATTTTATTCGGCAATAAGAAGCAGACACACCCGGAACCTCTGGCAGACATTACATTTGCGCTCTCTACCTCAGACTCGAACCACGTTCAAAGATGGATGGATGGATGGTATCAGCTATCCCCGTTGTAACGGGCGGCACCTTGAGCCACCTTGCTAAGAAACATTTACACCCCTTCCCGTTATATTTTGCCCTAATTGGATTGAATCGGATCTTGTTGCCTATTCCTTTTGCATCAGGTGAACAGAGTCGCATTGTCAGTGGAGATGGCATTGGCATCGAGAATGATCGAACGACGGCGCCGTGGCCATTGCCGATGTCTACGTGTTCGTCCAACACCATATAGACTACGCGAAGTCTGTTCACTCTTTCCTCTTTCTTTGAGAAACGTCATCACACTACGACGGTGCCAACTCAATGATTGGACCCGAGCCGGACGTCGACGCATTGATTGAGCACGAGATCCAACCGAGCGTTGACTCAGAGGCTCGTGTCCAATCAGCGCCCGCGCCCAGTCGATAGCGTCGAGCGCAAAGCTAGCGGGAGAAGCTTGGCCTCCAGGACGCACTTTTTGCCTTCCGTCGTGCTTTGTCTGCGGGTGCCGAGGAGACTCTTAAGTATTATTAAAGGCAGAGAAATCTTGCGCTGGGAGGCGGAGCCTCTACTACAGCAGATATGTATTCATCGGTGATGTTGGTTAGTCACCCCCTGACACCGAAATATGATATAGCCTCCTGAAAAATAATGAGATAATTGAGGTTGCCTACACCCCTTGCCTCTTCGGGTGTAATATTGTTGAGAGGCATACCAAGAATTAGGGATACATTTCCCGTCTCAGCTTTGTTCCGGCTAACTAAGCTGTCACGCATCGACCAGCAACGCCGCAGCAGCCTGGTGCGAGATGTGGAGGGCTGTAACCTCAGTTATATAGATCAGACATCACCTTCTGCCTGTGAACCTGAACGGAGTTTAGAAAGATTACAAAGAGGACAAATGGATCTTCTTATCGTGCCGTCAGTTATTGAAACCGATGTGTTGATGCCGATACTAAAACATCAGACCTTTATCATGAACCCCATTATGTGCGCTCAGCGTAAGCAGAGCACGTGCGTACTTGACGGTAGTCGCTCGTTCAATCAATCGACGGCCTTTCATTGCCGCTCGTGAGTGCGCTTAGAAAGTGTGATCACGCGGAATAAAGCGCACGATTAACAAGTCCGACGGGCTTCCATCGTCTTGTTATCTTTAAGCCCCGGAAGCTTTATGTCGAGCTAGTGGCGAACGGAGTAAGTGCAAACCACTTCAAACAATAATTTGAAAACCCGAAATTTTATTCGTTATAACCGATTATTGTTGTATCTGGACTATACTCCGCGACAACTTTTCTTGGCAATGCAGTGGAAGGTACAGGCCCGCGTCCCCTCTCCCATTTTGAGTGTGCGCGGGCTCTCCTCCTCTCCCCAGAAATGGGGCAGGAGGAGAGCCTGCGTACACTCAAAATGGGAGAGGGAACGCGGGCCTGTACCTTCCACTGCATCGCCAAGAAAAGTTGTCGCGGAGTATGGACACTGAGCGTTTTTAGTCTAAAATTTCTAGACACTGATCGTTATAAGCAGGACATCGTTATATGTGGTATCGTTATAAGTGGATTGCACTTATAAACACCACCAGATGACACGTGCACGTTGTCTTCGTCCCCGCACCGAGCCTTTCGCCGATAATGAAAAGGAACAAACTGCACGGGCGTGTACACGCGCCTTGGTTCAATCGATCTCCCTGCAGCCGACGTATGCCGCCGTCCCTCGTTGCACGAAATCGAGAACGCCTCACGCGCAAAGAATGGTATACGCCCGTGATGGGCGATCCGCGCTAAAGCAAGCATCACGCGAGGGCCTCCCTAGACTACGGATCGGGTGCTCACACGACGGGAGCCAGCCGACTGTGTACTCTGTTCACCCTAGACTGACACTATACGCTAGAAGGTATACGCTCTTGGCGGACCAATCCTTTGATCACGTGACTGCGCTCGATCTCCACCCGTGGTTACGGGCGGCGGCCTGATCATGGTGTCAAGGATTGACGTACGTCTGGTCGAACAAGCACGTAACCTTCACCGCACTGTCAGCTTAGGGGTGCACGGAAAATGGTAGCCCTCGATTACAACGAGGAAGGCGGGGAAGCAGATCTCCCAGAATGCGTGTATACAGACGTACAAGCCCGATTCGGGATAAGCAGCAGCCTGTCATAATGACAGGGCACAGCTCCTATACTGCCGCCGCCACTTCCATCCAACGGGCACCACCGCGTGTGCAGCGTGCATATGGCAACTCTTCGCAAGACGAAGCCGTGAATGAACAGCGCGCCGAATGGACAGCGGACGAGCCACGGTGGATGCATTGGCAGAGCACCGCGTGGCGAGATCGCGGGCAGACCGAGAATCAGACCGGCGTCGCGTCGTATATTTAGACATGCCGATAATTGTGTTAAGGGATGGAGCCGACCGACCAGCGCGCTTAGACGGATGACGTCGAGTTTGCCGATCGAACACGCCTCCGCGCGTCCGTGTTTGTATTCGGGGTTAACTGTATTCGCGCGCACTTTCCTATATACGTGCGCCCGCGCGTGGGCCGCATACGGTTAACCCGGTGAAAGTAATGGCGAACTATAGGGGGCATATATCCACTTTCGCGATCCGCTGTTCGATCGCCGGTTCGTATTTCGAGGGGTCGCGGGGTGGGCCAGCGAATACCCAGCGGTCAGCGTGTGGGGCAGCGGGAGGCCATTGGGGGGTTTCTCCAGGCGGTAATGGCGCCGCGGACATCAACCTCCCACATAGCGAGCTTCAGGATCGAATCTCGTCTTCCATCGTGAGAGCTGCTCAATTCGCCTTCTAAAAACACCGCGCGCGCGCGAGACGAATTCATAAACGAGTCCGTGCGCTCGCATTAAGCTTCCGAGACGCGTGATGATTGTCGGTAATTGAATCGCCTTGTTGATGTTGTTGCATGTGAATAATGAAAATCGCCTTGTTGATGTTGTTGCTCTCGCGCAATTCATCGGTCTTGATGGGGAAAGACAGGTAGTTCGAGAGCTGTATACGTATGTGGCGTGTTGCGGCTATAAATATACGAGTCGTGGTAGGAAGCGAGTACCACGAATGGCTAAGGCAGATCAGATCACGCCCCATATATCTGGTCCGCGAACGTATCGCTTCAAGTTTTAGAGGACAGCGAGCTAGGGACGGCGATTAATCTGGGTTCGGGGGCTGCGCCAATCGGGCTTTGTTGTTGTTAGGCGATAGCGCGACCTGCACGGTGCCAGTATTCGGACTCACGACGGCCGGGCCGCGAGCAATGATAGCATCGGATGCGCTCGCTCGCCCAGGGCGCTTTAATCCACGCATGCGCTGTTCTTCGATACCGGTCCAACGAGTGTTGCCTGCTATAAATTCGATTTAGGTGCTGCTGCTCCTTCTCAGTGGTAATAAACCAGCGGAGCTGTTCCCCCTGCGTTTTAGTTTACGTAAGCCTGTTTTCGAAAAACAAACAGAAAGCAAGGAGAGGCCATTACAGAGCGGTTTATAGCATGCCGGCCTACGCAAGGAGCGCGACCAGACATACATTTTCAGTGGCACAAAGGAGACAAGGCGCGATAAGACACAAATTGCACTAGGTTACGCAGTCAGCTTCGAACGTGAAGAAAACAACAAGAAAACGTAAGGGGCATCCCGCACACGAAGACCTCGACCTTCCTCTTCTTACTACAAAAAAGAAACAAAAAAACAATAACAACATTACCGTACCGCATCGTAGAGGAGACTCGTCAGTTGGTAAATATTCGGGTTCCTGCTCAGAAACCATTAATAAAAGTAAAAAAAAAAAAAAAGAAGAAAAGGGGAAAATAAATTCCCGCAAATAATGAAGACTTTGAGCGACGGGCGGCTAGCTCGTCTCGAGGAATTGCCTGCCTCTCCTCGAAACCCGCAGATCATCTACAGGTAGTTGGCTTTTTCTTGGAATGAAACAAAGCCGAGACCTCGACGGGAAAAAAAAAAAAAAAAATAAAAAAAAAAAGGGGGGGGGGGGGTAGAGAGGGATAGAGAGAAAGAAAAAAAAGAGGGCGGATTTGGTCGGAGTATGCAGAAAGAGGTCCCTTCTTCAAGTTCGCCGCTGCCGCCTTACGGAAAAAAACAATGGGGTTCCCTCCCTCCCTAGGCACCCATTTGTTTTCGGGAGGTTTTCGGAGCCCAATTTTCTTTCGGCTGCGCCATCCGCGCACCCAAGATTGCAGTGCGTGCTCCGAGATGACTTCTTCCGTGGCTCTGATGCTATGGTGCCGCGACGTCTTAACGTAGAAAAAGAAAAAAAAATCACTGTAGAATTGGCGGCTAGCCCACTCTTCCATTAGGAGTGCTGCATGCGCGAAGTCATGAATGAAGGGACGGCTAGACTAAACACATTTCTTCGATGATTTTTTTTTTTGTCTTTTACTGCGGCGATTTGCGTTCTTGGCTTTTCATCTCTGCCAAGAACCAATGCTATACTCCGTTTCATCTTACAATGAACCGCAACGGATGCTACGATCCATCCCAGCCAGTCACACGGCTGGCTTTGGATTGGTTCTGAGGTGAGACGGAGTAGACTCTAAAAAAAGAGTGTACGTCTACTTTCACGCGCAACACTCGGAGAGCCAATCAGTGGAACTCACGGAGGCAGCTCAGCGAATGACGATGCCGAAACATATGTTTAGACCAAAAAGCGCAGTCTGAGTTGTGACATTAAGTAATGCAAAACGTCACTCTTGCATTGCTTAGTGTCACAACTCAGACTACGTTTTTTGGTCTAAACTTATGTTTCGGCATCGTCATTCGCTGAGCTGCCTCCGTAAGTTCCGCTGATTGGCTCTTCGTGTGTTGTGCGTGAAAGTAGACGCACAGACTTTTCTAGAGTGTATATGGTATAACGTTTTCGAACGTATTAGAAGCAGCAGTCAGACAATAGCGAGTTTTGGCATACCGCACGCAAAAGCTTTCCGTACGCAAAGAAATAGCGTCGTCGTGACCACTGGGCATGCGCGGAGCCCGAACTGCGTCTTGGACTAACGCATGGTGGCGGCGCGCACGCGCAGAGTGAAGCACGCAACGCTAACGCACATCGCTTGCGTTCGCTCGCATACTAAAACTAAGAACTGAAACTCCCTATTAAAGTAAAAGCCACGTCAGCCGAGTCGTTTCCTCAAATTAACTCGAGCTACGTTACAAATACACCGAAATGTTTGTAGCGCTCAATTTGGACTGTTAATTGTATGAGAAGATTGAACTAAGATCCGATCCAGTATCGTTTTTTTTCCTTTTTTTTTTTCGCCTTATTACATGCTGTTACGGCTGTGTTTTCGGGGTAATCTGTTTATGTTTTCAAGTATAGTAAAAACGTTCTTCCTCTCTCCGTTCTTTTTTATCTGCTGTGGCGACTGTTCTTTCCGCCTTACCACAGGCCATCGAGCACGATCCTCACCTTGCGAATTCTTATATAGGCACTGACAGATGAAGAAGAGCGGGGCACCTCTTTCTGATGCCAAGCCTCCAGCACGCTCTAGTTGCCTTCCGTCGTGCTTTGGAGGCTCGTGCACGCTCGAAGCTTGGCGAGCCGTGGCGGTACTGTCGAAGGTAGCGAGCTTTTACTGGAGGCGGGACAACTGACAGACTTCCCTGCCGTTGTCACCTTGTCGTCAGCGACCACATTCGACTTCTAGTCGGTTTTCTCTAAACACTTCCTCTGTTCTCTCGTCTCGGAGCTCTCACTCGAATGTCGCGGTCAGGCTGCTACTGATACATCATGCAAAAGACAGTCTGCAGACAAAGTCATAGAAGTGCTACGCCATTTGCGCCAAATTGCGCCTTGAACGAAAGTCTGCTATACATATTGTGCCAAAGTGCCATTTTTGCTAAGAATTGGGCCACACCTGCGCCGTGATAGGCTTAAGGGGAAGCTGAAGCACTTTTCAGAAATTCTGAATTAGGAGTAGACTAGACTTTTTGTCCCGTGTAAACCGCATTTATTAAAAAAAAAAAAAAAAAAACGCGCAACGATTTTTGCCGGGCATGTGCTAGATAAAGCCCCTCTATCCTGTGAAAAGTGGCGCCATTCATTTACTGAAAAAACGGTTAAAGGACAGGTGAGCTGGTGGATATTTACCATGTTGGAACCTAACCCGAGACTGGGGTAGAAACAGAAACTTAAAAGTAGAAGGGAGAGAGAGAAGTGAAACTTGTCTCTGTCCCTTCACTTGTCTCTGTCCCTTCTACTTTTAAGTTTCTGTTTCTACCCCAGTCTCGGGTTAAGTTCCAACATGCCATTCATTGTTGTGGAAATGCTCAAGGCACATGCCTCGCGCCACTTCTGAAAATAACATGGCGTCTGAAATCTAGCTCACTGGTGCGTTCTGCCGCCATGATCTTCCCAAGGGCCGCACGTTGCACGTGCCTCGTGCGTCGACGCACCTTGCGCTACTTTTGAAACATGAAGGGGCTTTAGCGCTAGTGCATGCCCCGCGGAAGTTAGAAATCGCGAGCTAGAAGTCGCGAGGAAGCATTGCACAGTAGTAGAGGGGCGACTACAGTGATGAGATATAACCAGGGTCTTGTACTCCTGATGAGATCACTTGATTATCGTCTCTGTCGCATGCGTCCGTGCCGCCCCTCACCGGCGCGCGCCCGTCGAGCTTCACCGCTCTGCACCGGAGCGCTAGGAGCAGCGGCTGACATGGGTGAGCACCTGGGTTAGCGCGGTAGGCTCGGAAATTGTACTGAGTACAATTTCCTTTGGTCTTGATTGTAGGTTGATCTCGTATTTTAAGAAGCTGCACCAAGAAAAAGAAAACAAGAAAACCGCAGGTTTATATTTGAATAAATGCTGTGGTCAAGGTTGTTCCCGTGTAGCTGTCGATCGAAAGAGCGGCGAACTTTGACTTAACATTGATTCCAACGCCGATAAAGAGCAGTGTCACTCTTAGAGCACAAATGTAGGATTTCGCGATATTTCTGGGATGTTGTTTTTACAGTTTATGATATTAGAGTCTTGAGTTTGGTAGGTTCGTAAACTTGGGGAAGGTTTGGGGGGGGGGGGATTTTTTATTGATCTATTTGTTAAAGGATATGCTGTTTCTTGCTGGCATTTTTTAGAAATTATGTTTACAGGCTAATTAAATTACCGGGTGTAAAAGTGAGACACGGGGGAGAGACTTTATACCAACTGAAATGTTGCGCTATAAGTCGTTTTTCAATAACTTTGTAGTACCCATTGTACATGAACCTATAGTCTGACCAAAACCTTGTTTCTAAAAAAAGAAAAAAAGGTACGTGTTCCTTTTGTGCCCTATCTAATCTCATTACACACAAAAAATAAAACCTAATAAGTTATACGCTTCAGTATCAAAGAGGAACCCATCAAATATAAACGCACTTAACGATGCAAGCACTCTTTTTTTTTTCGAGCGTTGCGTTTTAACATACGTTGGTACCTGCTCCAAACGCTTCAGTGGCTGCTCCCACCCCATATTTTGCCCGCTACAGAACCTGCTACGAAAGGTCAAAATGCTGGTTCCGTCGCTGCTCCGCCGGTAGAGTTTTAGGCAACCGTTTCTGCACATCCGATACACTACGGCGGGCCCTCCGGTGTACGAACTGAGCATGCGCGAGCCTTCTCCGGTAGCGCGTGCGCTGTGTGTACCGGAGGGCCCAACCATCGTCCTCGTACGGGATGTGCAAAAACGGTTCCCTAAACCTCTCTACTGTCCGATGCGCGTTTCTTCTTTGTACGACGGTAACAATGGTTTATACAAAAACTGTCCGCAGAAGACGTGTTCGAAGCATGCACGAAGCAAGCATGCTTCGAGTATGCTCGAGGCTTGTCCGCTGCTAATTCTGCCATCGGGTCTGCAGCGTGATTTTCGTATACGGTGTACGAGTAGAGCGTGACTGCTGCATAGAGTTATTATAATGTACGCTAGAGGTTCAACTGGCGCTAGTGTCTACGTGACTTCCGGGAGGCAAATTGAAGCAGACAGCAACCAGTCTACTTTTGCGGTTCTCCTGTGCATCCCCATGGGAAAACGCGCGTGCATTTTGTCTCTTCGCCGGAAAATAACATGAATAACTTTTGTTATTTCGGTTGTACCGGATAGTATATACCTTTATTAATATTGGGAAAGCGTAATTGCTTTAGTTACAGCATTTTTCTTTACCACTGAACGATTTTAAACGTCACTTTATTTTAGGCCCAAATATCTGTACCGTGGCAGGTATGTAAAACCGAGCGACGATTCTAAGCAAAATAACGATCGAAAGGAATGTAGAGTGTGTTTAATGTTAGCTAGCATTCCGGCGGCGCTTATATATTGCTAATATATAAGCCCGCCATTATATGAAATTGACCCCGTCATGCTCATCTTTACGATATCGGTTAAGAAAACATTCGGACGTAAAAAATAAAGTACGTGGGCTACAAAAGGTGTGTCTTTTTATTATTTCCTATGTCGGGCAGTTTTTATCGGGCACCTGTTCTCTGGCTTCTCCCTATTTTCAAAGATTTGGAGCGTGCGAGTGATGATTTGAACCCAGAACAAGCATCTTCGCACATATTCACGAGCAGAAAGAATAAAACAGTACTTATTAATTGGAAATCGGACTATATTACGTGGCTTTCAATTTATTTTGATCATCTGTATGCACAAGGAGTTACTTCCAGTGTTCCAGTGTAGTTCTTCCAGTCTCTCTTAGTTTTTCACACGTCCTTCGTTCGTTTGGCACGTATATCCCCCACGCTAGAAAGCGCCGACGCCGTGTTCGCGCTAACAGTGTCCGACAGTGCACATAAATACATGTACGAAGCAGTTTTAGCACCGTTTTTCATGGCACGAATTTAAAATAAAAACGCCGTAACTGACCAATTATTTCGTCTGCGTGACTGAGAAATGTTCTAATGTGCCTAGTACGTACAAATTATTCGTGATATTTGCTCTTATAATCGAGCGCAGAGAGAAAATGCACTCGCTTTTTCCCATAGAAATGCATTACCGGAAGTCAATTTTAGACTGGTTGCTGTCTGCTTCAATTAGCAGCACTACACTAGCGCCAGTTGAACCTCTAGCGTACATTATAGTAACTCTATGGACTGCTGCTTTAGGGTACCAGCTCGTCCAAATGCACACCCTTACCTTTGGAAAAGCATCCGTTCTCTCACGTAGTCACACCCTCCTTTTTACACCTCAACCGTCCGTTTTCTCGTTGTTGTCCATCTGCACTGTAATGCAGCCCAAGTCTAAAACCTTGAAGAAAAAGAAGGCGGGGGAAAAAAAAGGTCAGCTGTTATTTTGGGTTCTCCAGGAATATAAATTTTATTTTTGCTTTTTTGTTATGTGTACCGGGCTTCTGCAATGACGGTGAGAGGCGCGGCATCCGGATCTTTCCGCGATAACTGTCGCCTTTGGCGCCAACCGAAGTTGTCACAAACCGTTCCGGGCACGCGAAAAAGGCCAACTCTTTCGTTATTATGAACTGCGTCGTTTAGAAAACACGAATCCATAATAAGAGCTTAAAGACGCAGCGGCGCTAGGCGTGATGCACTAGCTATGCTCATGCATTGTAGAGGCTGTGGCTGCAGACATGATAACAGTTTTGTCGGCGGGCGCACCTTAAACTTAGCCCAAGCATATTGCTTCATAGTATGCTTCGATCATATCTGCGGACAGTATTAGTACGATCAGCAGCGACATTCGAAAAAGAAACAGGCCTCAGACTCTGCATACTCGTTTGTATAATGTATTAACATTATGAGCGCAGCTTTAGAAAGTTCGCGTATGCCTTCGGGTGGTGTGATCGGGTCTTCTTGAAACACGATACTTCTTTCATTTTTTTTTTCTTGGTTCTTGAGCGACTAATGGAGCGTCTTCTGGTTCGTCTGGTCAAATAACGGCCAAGTACCTTTGAGTCGCGCTTTGCCCTCTATTATCGGAACACACTATTTCTTTGCCTAGTTGCCGCGATACCGGATTGTCGACATCAAATACTTCAAAAAGCGCCACCGCCCTTCTTAAAAGGATATTGAGGACGGGTAAGAATGTTTCGAGGCTTACTTAAACACTACCTCAAGTGTACGTATCGTCCCTACCGGCGAATGCGAAGTTTTTGTTTTTTCCTTTTTTTTTTTTCAGGAAGCCTACATTGGAAATGGGATTCAATTCACCCACATCAGTCATCATTGTCCGTTCACCTTGCTTGTATACAGCTACAGATCATAGTCTACATTGGCAAATTTGTTAAGATTGCTATTTCCGTCTGCGCTGCAGATCGCCATTTGTTTGCTTGACGGGAGCCAATCGTGCGGGATGATCGGTGGTTTCTTTCTCTTATTGTCTCTCCACTCATTCCATCGCTTCCTCGAGTCGTCGTCCGGCCTCAACTAGTCGATCGGTCTCCAGGTCCAGGCGACTTCGGCTTACGTCATCACTCTATGTTTTCTTCGAGCCGTTTTGACGACCTGCAGCCTCAATTGTCGACACGTCTATATTCGACCACATTTCCTTTGACAGTCCACTCGTTTGCTGTCGACTGTTGTGGGGAAGTCTATCGGTTCGGCCTCCTCCCGTCACGCGTCATTAATCTTGTCCAGAGATGGCAGGCCACTCTCCGCGTCGTCTTGGAGTCTGTCCCGCCGCGACAACCGACGTGGTCGCATTGCGCACGTCCTCGTGCACTCAGGCTGGGTCAGAGCGGGCAGGGCAGGAGCGCAGTTCTGATGTCGGTCTGTAGGGTACGTCTCGCATTCTTCCTACAGAAGTTCCTGTCGGCGTGGCACGGTTCCTCCTCCTCTTGTGCGAGGGCTGTCGTCGCGGAAGCACCTGTCCATGCAGCGTGGTCGTGTGAGGCACCTTCGTGACAATGCTGGAAGCGGGAGCCAAGCGGTGCATCTTGCGAACCTTCGCCTTCCTTCTTCTTTATCTTGCTACTCTGTTTCGTAGCTGCGTTCAAACTGCTGATATTGTTATGACATGCACTGTTCACAAACATGTTTCGTTTCCTCTCTCTGTTGTGGTCTATAGACACGACTGAGTGGATCATGTGAGTGTGCGGACGACTAGCCCACTATTGATGATAATGACGTTTCCCAAACGACGCCTGAAGACTGATATGGGCTGCTTTCTAGTTAGTTTCTTAAATCAAATCTTGCACTTAGATGTGCTATGTTTTTTTTTTACTTATGTATATCTTATTGTTTGTTTGATATCAAATCAACATCGGCGCATCTACAATTTTGACGTAGCACGAATTGGAAGTCGTGCTCTTAGGTGTTAGGGCTTTATGTGAAACCCAGACCAGTCTTTAGAGTCCTGTCCTAATTTAGTTCACCTTCGAAAGATGTGGGAATAAATTGCTTATCGGCTGGCACGTAAACAAAACCAATTTCGAACAACGACATACGAAATGCATATTCGTGTGCGTATTTGTTTTATATGCATTGTGCGCAACAACCGCAAGATCGTTGGGAGCGTAGACCAGCTGCAACGTTTAAATATCAAGCTGTGATCTGCAGTGGCACGCTAGGACCTTGCTATGCTCAACAGCCCCACGGCGACCCCATATAACTATATGTAGCTCCGAGAACGAATGAGCATTATCGCGTCTGTATTTTTGCAGCCTAAAACTACAAGCGTGCCTTGTCGTCTCTGTTTCATAGCCGCTTGCTGTACAGCATTGCAAAGATTCATACATGGTCAGCGAGCAAAGCAAGCTGTTCTATACACGGTTCATGCCGAACTCCAGGTTCCCGGAAGTCTGGCAGCGAACCAAGAGGGTGGAAAATTCGTTCCGGAGTCTGTTTCTCACTCCAGCAGCCATGGGATTGATAGACGGAAGAACTGTTGCAGGCGCTGCCTTTTTGGTGGCGACGTCGGAGTTAATCTTTGTGGTAAAACCAGTTATAGCAGAGGTTAAAAAGATATAAACAAGACATAGAGAGGAGGGTGAGCCAGGAAAGAGAGAAGTAGAGAGCAAACTAGGGGATGTAGACAGCCATTAACACAGGCGACGCGGCCATGAGCAACAGGAAAACCGCCGGTGCCATGTCATTGAACAGAGTCGGCGTTCGATCTGCGCGCCTTGAGATATTGATTTATGAAGGCTAGTGCCACTTGTATCACTTTGATGAAGGCCTCGCCAATATTGGCGGAATAATTGAATTAGTGCGGCAGATATGGATCTTCCATAGATGAAAACATGCCATAAATCACGTCCGGACTGGTATGCATAAGTGGGATCCGTACAAAATGGTTCCAGACAAAAATGTCCCGGACGAAATGGTTCTGTACAAAATGGCCCCGGAAAAAATAGTCCCAAACAGAAACCCGGACAAAATGGTCCCACATAAATTTCTCGGCATTGTTCGATTGCTCTTTATTGGTTAGTTAATTATTTGTACTTGATAAAAATTGGAGATCGAGGAAAGAAAATGTGTTACGGAATACTTACTCAAGTTATGAAACGTTAACCATTTTAAAGTTTATATAATCATTTTAAAGCACACTGCATGCCAGTAGCTGAGCCAAAAAGAAGGGAAAGCATACTATACAAATGATATACAATTTTATATAAATAGTATAATAATGTGTCTATAATATTTAACATATTTAGCGAGAGAAAAAGAGTTCCTCCATAACACACCATCACATATATGTAGTGTGCGCATGACAATGACTTTGAATCATCACGTACATGCGTTTTCTTGCAACTTCAATGCGCTAATTCGAAAAAAAGAAAAAGAACTTTCGGAAGGTGTGATTTTCATTCCACACTATGAGCTGATAGGACCAATCAAGCAGTGCTGAATACAAAACGTACTAATTGCGTTCGTCGACGTTTGTTTGTGTGTATTTTATCACTGGCTAGTCCAATGAAATGCACAAAGTGCGTCGCGATCCGGCGCTTTTAGTCTACGCGTATGTATTCACGTAGTGGCTTGCAGGCTCCAGCTTTGTAAAGTGCCCTTATGCGAATAAGAGCCATAAAGTTGTGCGAGCTATAATAGAAATTTAATTAACTTTTGGGCTCCTTTAGTTTCCTAATATATATCACAAAATGCTCGAATACATTAAAATATGCATTAATGTACTGCTTCGGAGTAGCAGTTCACTAAAACTATCGAAGAGCGCCCCAACGTGTCGACAAATCACTTGGGACCATTTTGTCCTAATATACATTTGGGACCATCTTGTCCGGGAACATTTTGTCTGGGGCCATTTTGTCCGGGACCATTCTGTTCGGCAGCATTTTGTCCTATACCCATGACAGTACCTCACGTAGCTTTCCGCAAGTGGTTATACTTTTCTTCCCACCGCAGCTCGAAAACAAACTTGTTTGAAATCCTCGGATTCAGCAGTCGTTGCTCTGCCGGGGAGGATGGTGATATTGTTTTGTAAATGCAGAAAACGATGAAAGCGAGGGATGCAGAAGTATATGCGCGTTTACCTATAGAGAGGGCGGCTGTATTCTCCTGCGGTGTAGACTTGGTAATAAACTTCCTCCCGGTTGTAAGCGGCCTGTAAATTATAGCCGGGAGAATGTTGAGGTTCAATCTTTTGGTTATGAGTGGCCCGATAACCGGCATTTAAATTAGAGTGTGCTCCAAGCTCTTTCTTTACAAGGTATTCCTATCAGCTTCTGCTTCCTTCGTTCTGCATTCTGTGATTGGAACTCCTTCGCCGCTGGTGTCGGCTTTGAATATCCCTGGCCCGAGGAATATGTAGGTCGCCGTCTTGCGGATTCACGGCTCGCCAATTACGTAAACAGCCATGCACCGGAATCGAGCACCTTGAGAGGGCACGCCTGGCAAAACGGGGATCACCGAGGCACCTCTATTACAGCGCAAAGTCGAGATACGAAAGAAGGGCCCCACGCGGCACCGCCACCACCCAAAGGCCAGGAAACAGAACCACAATTACAATTACTTTTCTCTCTGATCGGAGCTCCGCCTTGCTCCATCATTGTCGCAACCGTGTGGCATCGGCGCGTGCTCTTCGATTAACCGAGACCCCGGCGAGATGGTGCTAACGAAGGTCGTTCTTCCGGATCCGTTCTGCGCAACGGGGCGAGTGCGAGGCACCCAAATGAGGCCCCAGGAACGTGCCTCGAATGGACCTCACGGCCGGCCCTGCGCACACACTGTGTATGTATATACTTGCGTGTGCTAGACTCTGTTGCGGGAACGCTAGCGGAAGTAACTCGAAGGTGTCTGTGTATACGTGCTTCGGTGCATGGCCACCCGGTGGCGCGGTATGTGAATGTGATCGATCGGGGATGCGGCGGGTTTCGAAAGCGGCTGTTCATCGTTCTTCTGCACACCATTAAGATTTCGGAAATGTAAAACCCGAACGGCATGTGTCCATGTTCGTTTGTCGGAACTCTGGCTGCCTCTATCTAGGCTTCCGTCTTTTCAAATAAATCAAAAAAAAAAAAAAAAAAAAACACTATCGTATCACTCAGATATCTTATTTATTTTTTAAACAATAGCCATATATAAGTAGAATACTATCTGCAAATTATATCCAATAAAGATTAAATTATTTTATCAGATACAGGCCTCCAAATTTTGCCATTTGTCGTTTGAGCACGCACGTTTGGGAATTTTTATAAAAATAAATACAATCTAAATAAATATTATTACTCTTTATTACAAGCAAGCTGTACCCATAGTTTACGTCTAAAAAGTATTAGAATTCTCTCAGTGTTATCGTTTTAGTTATTTACTCTCAAACGTGCCCCCTCAATCAGTGCGCGTTAATGCAGCTGTCCACCTCTTCATGCCTTACGATTTTTCCTGTCCCCAAATATCTGTTCTGGTCAAAACTAAGTTTGGATTCATTTATACCAGACACTAGACAATAGCATATAAAAACATCAGTTGATTTAAAAGTGTCGACCAGCCACTCTTTGGTCAATCTTATCTGAAATCACCCAGTAATAGCTTACAAGTAATTTGATTATTTGTAATGAGTAGCGCACAAGTCTGACGCGCATCGCACTGTGGAGACTTGACGCCGTTTACATTTTACTTGGCGAGAGGCGTCGATAGGTGACGTTCCCTTCAGTTGAGTTCGTTGCTGCTGATCCCGTGCTGAGAACGAGCGTCAATGCTAGCGCAATGTTGTCTGACGAACATGTTAATCGAGTTGAGGACCGCGGAAAGAATAAGACGCTGGTGGGATAAGAGACGGCGTACACTTTCTTTCAGATGAAGGAAAGTGTATGTCGTTCCTCACTCCACCTGTCGTATGTTCTTTCTGTGCTCCTCAATGCTATAGTGCGAAGAACATTTCGCACAACCCAGAGTAAGATTCTTGTATAACTGGGAGCGTGAACTGCTGGGCTTATTGATCCTTAAAGGGGTAATGAAAGGTATTTTTCCCGAAATTCCGAGTTATATGTCTATTTGGAATCCTTGTCCTTTGTTACATACTATAACCAACGTTCATTCGTTTGATCATCCGGATCCATTGATTAGAGTAAATAGGGTAATTTCGGTTTTCTGGGGAGTTTCCTTCTCAGTTTTACCAGTAGGTAGGTAAGTTCATTCCTTTTCTTAGGGTAATTTCGATTTTCTGGGGAGCTTCCCTCTCAGTTTTACCAGTAGGTAGATAACCAATAAGAATTTTTTGTTGTCTGCACAAGATGGCGACATAGACTGGACGTGATGGGCGAAGCCAGAGCGTCAGATATTCCGCCAACAGCGGCGCCATAATGACGTCACTCACGGAAGTCGGCGGTTGAGATCTGACATCTGATATTATGCTCAAATAATTGTAGTAGTCGTCGCTTATTACATATCGGTCGTCTTTTAGGCTTCCAAGCCGTGCGGCAACAATGCTGTTTGTACTACCGTATACCGTGCTACAAAGGAGAGTTTGAGGAAATTGTTTGCAACTTCGATCGGTCGATCTTCGTCCTGATACGAACGTCAAAAGACGAGCCGCGAATACGTTCTTGCTTCGACCAGAACATTGCCGCTCCGTTCGCTGGGAATATAAACGCAATGAGTCGCCTTTGTGTACTTGAGCGGCATGAGATGTTACTGTTGAGGAAGATCGTGGCATAGAAAACAAACCAGCTTAAAGCTGGTTGATTGAGGGAAAACCTACAACGCCCTTGGACTACAGCCGCGAAAATAAACGGCCCAAAACGGAGGTACTGACGCACGGGTGTCCTTCCTTGCCATTGAATTCGCGAGGGTCTGGTTTTGAATATTCTTGGGGTTATAACCTTTATGGCTTTACTTCATTTTTTTTATATTAATTCTCCTAATTCACAATCACGTTCCGCAACCGCATTCCACGACGAAAGCGAAAACCGCGGCGGAACGAGCAGCATGGTTACGAGAGTTACCAAACGACGGAGGACCGGATGTGTTTGAAACCGAAACTGTATCGCAAATTCGCAATCACGTGATGTGGTGGCATACAACTAATACACGAACGCCTATAAATAACTCAACTTTCTTATCACTCGCAGTTTATAATTTGAAAATTTCATAAAGTTGAATATCTGCTCAACCTTTTTACACGTACCGTAACCTTTTGTTGCTCACGCTGCCGTATGTGGTACCGCATGATCGTTTCAGACAGAAAAAAACAAAAAAAAAAACATACAACAACAAACACACATGGTTTATTATTTTAGATTGCAGACTCAATATTTGGTCGTAATACTTTGTAGTTAACGTCCTTGTGGTTTAATGAATTAAATAAAATGAAGATGGATATATATATATATATATAGATAGATAGATAGATAGATAGAGAGAGAGAGGGAGAGAGAGATTTTTTTTTCATTATTAGAAAAGATGACAAGCAGTCGGCCGTTCTTGTTACACGGGGAACGAACGTAATCTTGCATGTGTATATTAACTTACAGTTTTTTTTTCTTTTTTATTGTAAGACTAATCGTTTCCGTACAACTACTAATACATCCGATCTTCTCAGCCATTCAGTGTAGGTATAGAATGAAAACGCCGTGAACGAAGGTCGCTCTTGCATGAAATCTCGAAGGCAAAAACAGGGGATAGCGAAGACAGGCTCAGCGCAAAGAAAGCCTTGCACGGGAGAGGTCTCGTGCTTCGTGCATTAGGCCCTTTGGTGGCTGCCGCGGCTGGAGAACAATGGGACGCTAATCAATTGAGACGGGCCTTTCCCGATAGAAAATCTGCAGGCGGTAATGAACAAAGCCGCTTTGTTTTCAATTTGTCCGTCAGCTTCTTTTGCCGTCGACGGCCATGATAGATTTGCGTCCTTGACTTCCCGGCCAGTGGGACGTTGTAAATAACCATGTAATGTCTTTTTTTTTTTTTTAGGTTTGGAAAGTAAATGTCACTTTCCCTTACAAAAAACAAAAAACAAAAAAACAACGACAAAAGAGATTTGTGTGTAGTACGACATTGCGACAGCGCTGCTTTTTGAATTGTACAATAACAAAGCCACAGGCGACAGAAAAAGCTCTGAAGCCTACTCTAGAATGTAAAAGGGCAAGGTAATTAATTTACTGCGCTTCAGTGGGAACGCTTTCCTTTTCCTTTTTGAGGGTCTCAATATATTTCCTTCCACCATCTTTGCTCTTGCGACAATCCGTGTTCATAATGAGGAACACATTTCTTGCATACTCTTTAACATATATGTTCACTAAAACATACATTTGCAGCTAAGCAATCTTTAGCGAATTAAAAATGGATTTTAATGCGCTAAAAAAATGCTTAGGTGCACTCGTAATTTTTTCTTACTTTCATATACTTCCTTCCTGTCTTCCTCGTTCAATTTCATCCAGAATCCAGAGCATTCTGAAGTATCAAGTAAATGTTTTATTTGAAATTGTTTGAATTTTTTATCTTTAATTTTGATATATCGCGATCGCAATAGAAAGATATGCCTCGATAGTTTCGCCCTGTGCACGCCTCCTCTCTTTATAGCTTTGTACTGCACTGCCTAGATTTCTCATCCCCCGCTGAGGACGTCCATTGAGGCTTCCGCGGGAGTTCTACAACTGGGGTAATCTAGTAACGTTGCTCCTGCGCAAGAAGCAAAAAAACTTTCTCTCCACATACGTATAATACGAATCTCGTCCATTCGAGGTAACCGCCATCCCCGTGCGCCTCGGTGTTCGATTGGCTGAACAATTTGGGCCATATCTCACCCAGCGTGCCATTATAGGTTAATATATTTGTCAGTTTATTATAAAAAAATAAAAATAAGGCGAAAGAAAACGGGGAGTGAGGGTTTAGGGGGCGGGCTCGCTTAAGACACGGTTCCATGTAGGATAGAGCTATCATCAAGCACGGTGCATCGCGACTAAATAAGACGGTGATTCCTGCGAGGGGGGCGGGTCTTGGGTGTAGGGAAGCCCATATGTCGTTGGCAGCCCGAAAAATGATGCTGGACTCCATTCGAACGTGGTTGTAAGCGTCAGCGAGGCGCTCGATGCAGCACGCGGAACGCTGCAAGTCTAAAGTTGAACGTCCGCCCTGCAGGATGCGTCTTGCGAGCGTCACACGTCGCAGAGTACGTGAGTGAAAGGCTATAGACGCACTCGCTCGATGCCGCGGCCGACGCAGGCGTGGACGGCTGTGGGGCCTTGGCAGCGTGGGAAGCACCGAGTGCGTGGTTCGTTCAACTCTCGGTTTCGTCGAGAAAAATACAACCTATCCGAAATTTTCTTCCTTCATTACCGTCGACAGTATGCAGGGCGGAAGCGAGGTATATAGCTGCTTGGAAGGCAGTTAAATGGGATAGTTTTAAACAAAGGGAACGCGTTACACATATTTTAAACGCGCTTCAAGATTTTAAATTACCGCCTCTTTTCTTTTTTTCTCATCGGTAACAGCTATATTTGTCGGGATATTTTGTCCCCTATGTACCGCGCTTTAATCGGTGGTGGCATAAGCAAAGCAAATACTGGTACGTAGTTCAAAACAACAATAATAATCTCGTGGGCGGATGCGGTCACAAATGTCATTGCTAATTTCGAGGATAAAAGCGTACGTTTCCTCGCAAACGTTGATGACTAAGTTGTGGGGATCGCATCGTTGGCGTTGGCAACAATGCGGTGCCCAGGATTTCGTCATAAAAATTTCCGGTCCCCGCGGTGACAATAGTTCAATGCGGCTCCTACAAAGGACGCGAGCACTGTGTGAGCATTCGATTGGGGCTCGTGACAATCAATGCCTCGCGACGTGCATTCGCGTAGTGACTCGTGCCCAGTCGCTGCGGCAACCGTGGGATAGCCAAACCTTAACAATGAGTGGAACTCAGCGTGCGTCGTGTGCTTTGACAACCCCAGCGCGTGGCTATGATCAACACTGGCGGCATATAATCGGCTTCAGGTCACGTGGCCGCCTGTTGTGGCTACGAATGGAGAGGGAAAACGCTGCTTGTTTTCCTCGTGTTTTTTTGCGATTTTTATTGCGTGTAGGGCTAGAAAAAGAAAAAAAAGCTAACGCGAGTTTTATAGCCTGCATGTCGAGGAATAATTCCCAAATGTAGTCACTGAAAGTAAAGAACAAATGGTTGCATCGCCTTTTTAGTTGAGGCGGGCGACGTACTGTGGTTTGTATAATTAGACTTAACTAGTGGTCATTTGGCGCTTGCCTGACGTCCCTGTGGCTGCACGGTCCTGCAACGCTCAACTAAGGCAGTACAAACTGTTCGTTCCGCCAACTGAATTGGAATAACTATGCATAATGGCCTAATGGCGGAACAAAGGAGAATGGTAACGACAGGGGCCACGAAGGCTCGTCTCTATATTCCGCTTCATCTTGAGATGGACTGCAGCGGAAAGTTACGAGCCATCCCAGCCAACCCAGCTCATGTAACTGTATCACGTGAGTGCGCGCCTCCTGGCGTCACTGCTCCCCCTCCCGAAGGTCATGTTACACTCACGTGGCACTCGAGTGGACTGGCATCGCTCCTTGCGCTTCATCGGAAGTGTGAAACGGAGTGTGGCTATTTCTGAAAATATGTTGCGTCCTCGACCACACGCTTGGCAACTCTACAGTCGCTGGGGTCGAAAGGCAGCCAGAAAGCGAAGAAAGCGCTTTTCGGTCATATACCACACTGGAGGCTATACCTGCGTGCCAAGAGAAGACAAAGAAACGATTACAATCGGACTGCTGCAGCGGTATACAGCGGTCTTGTAGCCGCCCCGCCGGCTTGATGATTTCCAACATGCAGACCCCAGAGCTGATTTCAGCGTGTCGTGCACGGGCATGCATGCCAATTATGTGTAAGTGTAAGCACGCATAAACGTTTCCGCTTTATGAGCATTTTTAGTGCGCGAAGGCGCGATAATTACAGTCAGCACAGTTAATGAGAAGTTAAGTGGATCTTTGTGCGGCGATGAGTTATTTCTTAATGTGCCGGTGGGATCGCAGACTACTCATACACCAGTCTCGCTGCAGACGTCTATGACATTATTATCTGCGGACTCACCTGAAGCCATGTTGGAAGCATGTTTGCGTCATACATGCCTTGAGCATGTCTGCAGACAGTTTTCGTACATGGGGGAAGGAAGCTTCTGGAGGCGACCTGCCAGAGGTGAAGCAAGCGCAGGTGAAGCCACCTCTGGTGGCGTCATGTCGCATCCAGAAGCTTGCTACCTCCATGTCCCGGACAGGTATATGCAGACTGTGTTTTGTATGATGTATTAGCATGCGATCGCGGGTTTAAACAGCAACAAGAGGCCAATCGCAAAATGGTTCGTAAGGAGTGTGGGCACTGATGGTCTTATTCTTATTTTTTATGATTATAGTCATAGTATAACATGACAACGACTGCATTATCGTTTCGCCAAGAAAGCGAAACATAATTTTTGCGATCCGGCTGTTTCCGCAGCACATAATTCTGCAAGTATACAGAATTCCACATTTGATGCCGCTAAAGATTTGAGGATGAGGTAATTATGAACTAAGTGTCTTCGAACTGTGTTTTGGTTTTCTGGCGGGGTGATGATATAGAACAGTGGTGGCCAAGCTGCGGCTGGTGAGCCGCATGCGGCTCTTTGCGTGTTAAAGTGCGGCAGGCGACTCTCCCCCCCCCCCCCTCCTTCCCCCCTTTCTCGGCTCCCTCCCGCTTACACGAGCACTTCCCCAAAAAGAGAAATGGAACGCGTTTTATATCGAAAGTCAGGTCGCGGTTTGGTAGTCTTGTGCTACTGCTACCGTACGTACAGTCGGACTGCTTTTGACTCGGATAGATTAAAAGTAGTTTATTGCTCTGGACTAAAGTTTGCTCCCCCCCGCGGCTCTTGGAAGTTTCGTGGCTTTGTTTGCGGCTCTTAGGCCGGGTCAGCCTGGCCATATAGAAGAACCGTAAAACAACTTTAGCGTTCCATGTTGAGCGTTAAAGCGGAATAGTGACGGGACCCGGACAATATTTGTGAATGCATGCGACTTAGGAAGTAGTGAAGAAAGAGCGGTAGAGAGTGCCCAAGATGGCGGTGACTGGAAACGAAGGCAATGGAGCAATAAGGTTTCTAACTGCACTCACGTGACAGTGTACTTGAGCTCTTCTCTACCCCTAAACGGGACGTTGCGTCGTCGTACAAAGCACGTTACGCTGGTCAAAACGTGTCCCTCTCTGGCTGCCATCGCATTTCAACGTAATCCAAGAAAAATTTGAAATATGGAACAAAAATAAAGCGAGCGCTCATAAAAGAAAAAAAAAAAACAGCGTATCAAATTATTTGATTTACACCAGTTCAAGTTGCTAATGAGGAAGCGTTTCAAATGCGCGCGCTTGTTAGTGCAACAAAAAAAGGAAAGGTGGAAATGGAGAATCAAGTGTTCACCTGGGACGCGGAGCGGACAGGTGTAATCAGCATTTTCCGCCTCCGATGAGCGCGCGCTCTGCGCCAAGCGGAGCGCATCGCGGAAGTCACACGAAAGTAAAAAAAAAAACAAAAAAAAAAAACAATATCTATAAACACTGCTTCAGAGCGTTGCGGACGTCACCTTGAACTCGGACGTCCTGTTTGTACGCTCTGTTCCATTTTAGGATGGACCGGAGCGAACGCCACTCGCCATCTCAGCCAATCCAATGAACCGTAAGTGTCACGTCACCTTTGGAAGACGCGCGGGTCGGTCACGTGACACCTTCGCAGCCCCGGATTGGCTGGGAGGGCCCGTAGCGTGCGCTGTGGTCCGTCGCAAGTTTCAACGGAGTATAGCCGAGAGGGCAGGTGGCCCGCAGCAGCGGGCTTGAATTTCGAGAGTCTGGCCGGCACGCGCCGCTGCGCCGGTCCGCGTCAACGCCTCGGATTCCTGCTGGCGCGGACAAGCTTTGCCGTGAACAGAAGGAGCAAAAAGCACCGCCATGACACGGATGAGTGAGTTTTAAAGTGAAGGGTACCCGGGGATGCACTGGTAAGTGAAGCAAACGGTCAACAAAGATCGATTCTTCCGGCTGAACGACCTTCGTTAATTCTGCAGGGTCGGGAATGGGGAGAATATTTGTTTTTCGTTCTTTTTCTCTTTCTGCTTGGCGTCCGCGGAGAAGCTGGTCAGATGCGATAATGTTGGTCGCGTCACAGAGGTATGTACCGCGATTCGTGCAATTATAACAACAATCGGGCTTTCTTTTTTTTTTGAAACGTTTGAAGCGTGAAAGTGAAAGCGCAAAGCCAGCCTGACAACGCTTAAATTAGTCTTGCAGAGTTGTTCAGATGCGCCCTTATCGGGATTGCTACGATTACGAATAGGTCGTCCCAGTCGTGTGCAGCGTTGCCTGACACGCATGTTGAAATTTGCTATCTGTCTATGAGAACTTGGACCATTATTCGAAAGTAAGATTCAGTATAGTTTAATTGGCGATATCAATTTAGATTGATAATATCAAGTTAAGATGCTTCAAGTACGACGCTGAGCTACAGATTACCGGTACCTTTTAAAGGGAGATGCTATTGAGGTTCGGTTAAAACGATGAGAAAAACGAACATTTTGTTTTTGTTTTTTACTGCGCCAATAATAAAAAAAAATGTTTAGCTAGGTCAAGTTTGGGGAAAGAATCTTCGCTGCAAATGTTTCTATATTCATCAGCGTAAACATCGCGTTACGCAAAGATAGCAAGCTGGTTGCCCAAGTAATTACCTTTTCATACTGAAAACGTCGGTACAACCGCCGTTGAATACTAATACGAACATTCAGGAACTTTGGGATCGCGTTAAGCTAAGCCGCCGATCAAGCACCTATCTGGACAAAGTTCCATTTTCACGAGATGAGCGTCCCCCCCACGCACTCACCGACAGAGAGAAAGAGGTGTGCACGTTCGGAACGGCCAGCGGCAGGTGCGCACGACCGTGTATCCGTACTCCGTAACCTGCTAGCAGTCACGCGTTCCCTGGCACGCATGACGCGCGCAGACCACGTATACGAACTCGAACTTCGCATATATATACCGCTCCAGTTCGTGCCCGCCCGAATTCGCCGTATATCAACGCTCCGCTCTCGATCGGGCGAGGGAAGCTTCGGCGGCTTTCTCGAGATCGTTTCACCTGTATACGATGGACCGCACCACCAGACGCTATATCGTGTCATCCCAGCCTATCCAGCGCTGTGAACACGTCGGGTGACTTACATCGTACAAAGGACGTAATCTTGAGACACGATGACGTAATTTTCTGCGGACGCGTATCAAGCATGGTCGAAGGCACGTTTGCCTCGTACGCATATGTGTGCTTCGAACGTGTCTGCGAACACTTTGTGTATGACCGACGTGACCGTCGCTGGCTCTCGCACGATGCATTGGCTGTGTGAACGGTGACTTTACGCTCACACTGGATTGGATTGGCTTCGTTGACTCGTATACAGGGTCCCCTGCACTCCATCGTAAACGGATTGCAGCGCCGGCGTGCAGCGCCGGTGAACACGCAGCGATATTGATCCCCGCGACAGATAAGATCCGGCATCCTGCCCGAACAATTATAGCGATCGACTTTCCCCGAGCACGCAGCCGCCAAGTGGTGAACGGGGGAGGTCACGGTTAGGACAATGCTTCTCCGCTGCGCTCTTCTTTCTTATACGCGGAGGCTAGCAGCGTGCATTCATGGCCGAACTCGGCATTGAATCGCGCGCGCGCTAATGAATCGCTTCCTGTATAGCGGGGTCTGCCTTCATCGATTACGCTGAAAAAAAATAAGAAAAATATATATATATGTATATTTTTATTATTTTGTTGGTATGTACTACGGTGCGAGTTTGTGTTTGCACGGTAAGCATGCACGGGGCCTTTAGTTGGTGGGACGCGTGGCGAGGGCTGTCCGGAGAACTCTCGCGCACGCCTGGTCGTGCCCGCCGTGACCTCCATTCGTCTTTCTAGTAGACTTCTGTTGAACTCCGGTTTACGTGAAACCGCGATTATGAACGGGCAGTACACTGCTCTCGACGACACTTAGTAGCGTAGTTGTGCTAGTTAGGTAAGATCGATTACTCATTAAGGGGTGATTGTAACCGGATTTCGATTACGCCGATCGTTCTATAAGAGTCTCGCCAGTATTTTGTTATATTACGCGCCGCTTTTGGTTGTGTGTACCTGTGTTTGTGAATATGCATTTTATAGTGGCCGTCGTGCCTTGCGTCGGTTGGTACGCGAGCAGGTGTTTCTGGTGTCGTGCGTTGCGAAACTTCGTTAAGCTCAATTTGTACGCGTTCGTTTGTGCAAATTGCGGTCGTAGCATGCGAGGGCATCGAAAACTTCCGCATGCGTGTTTGTGTGCTTGCGTGTGACCATTGATTGGCTTTGTTTTTATAATACTCCACCTGTCCAAGTTTGAACTGCTAAACATTTGACTAAAAACCCCGAGACTGCGACGCGAAAGGACGGACAAACACAAAGTCTCAGACTTTGTGTTTGTCCGTCCCTTCTTGTCCCAGTCTCGGGGTTTTTATTCAAATGTTTAACCACCGACAGCTCGTTAGCGCCCTAACCTTTTGTTCACTAATTTGAACGGCTTCGATTTCGCCGGCAAAATATATTGCCTTCTACTGGACGTGTTCTACGCTATTTATACGTGAAGGACCCGACACAGTTCGCACCTATAGGGTACGTCCATTTTCTTCTAATTATATCTGAACGATATAGGGAGATTCGATCCCAAATGTAGAAAAGGTATACATACTGCCAATAATACATTGGCTTCCACCTGTGACAAAGCACACCCGCATTTTCTAGGCGACTGTACCGCTGAAAAAATCCGCCTTGTCCGAGCATGGATTTTGTTTTCTAACCTCTCCAAGACCCGCGTATATGCGAGCAAATCAAGAGCCAGACGTCAGCAGAGCAAACGGATGTTAATTTCAGTGGGACACCAGTGGCCTAAGGGGCGCGATTTACTCTCCACCTCAGGTGAATGTGAATTTCTTTTTTACAGGGAAGCATTATATGACTCACAGGTCGGATTTCTGGAAGGTTTTCGTGTCGTCGTCCTTAGGAAGAAAAACTTCAGAAATTAAAGCGAAAAGTGCATATCAAGCCTACAACATGCAGCACAGCATTCGTTTCAATAAAGAAAAAGCACAAAGCAAGCATCCGAACCAGGTAATTGATGATAAGGCGCTCCTCAATGCGAAGCACCTAGTGATCACCGCATACGTTTCACGGTAAAGATTACAGTTGCGCAAGCTGCCGCGGCGACGGCAGCTTGCGACGTGGAGAGTGACGTCACTAACCTTTCATACATAGAATGTTTTGGTAGAGTGCATTTACTTTTCTTTCGTCAATCAGAGCTGTTTACAAGCATGAAGTGCCGCTTGCGTCCCACGCGACTTCCGGTCGCACCGTCTTTGCGTGTATGTTGAGCTTGCTTATGTCAACATGTCACCAGTGTTAGAAAGCATAAATGCTACACGGACAACAGAGTTGGAGATTTAACGGGGGCCTTCGGGCTGTACAATATTTCATCTCGGGGAAGGCAAGTTGGTTCACGAGAATACTCGAAACATTTTAACAGATCCCGCACTCCTTCGTTCTTTTGGCGTTCACCTGAAAAAAATGGTGGTTAAACGTCTTATCTACATTTCAAGCAGCTGTCTTAAAGTGGCCTTTGTTCATTATTTTTATAAACCGGGAGTTCCCTGGGACCTCAAAGACTGGTGCACCACCTGGTGGTATTTCCCATAAAAAGGTTCTATAGCGCAGTAGGCAACCGTTGCATGTGACACTACAGCTTCGCTGTCCATGTACCTTCACAGCGTGGATTGGAGCCCCAACGTTTTCTTTTTCTTTCTTGGAATTGAAAGGTTGTCATCAAAACTATTAGTCTGCTGGAAAGTGTGCATTCAAAGCTGTGCCCGGACATTTAATCGAAGGCCGTTTCATCGAATACCATTTCATCGAACGCCATTTCATCGAACGCTGTTTCATCGAACACCACCTAGTTGAGCAGTAGGAATTTTTGTTCTCGGAAATACTTTTAACTCCGGAAAGATGGCATACCTTTCTTTTCCTGCAGAGAGAGAGAGAGAGGAACTAATAATAAGAGACTTCATTTTCTCCCATACACCTACCATTTCTATTTTTTTTCTTCATAGTAACTGTTGACTTGTGCGGCTAATGTGGCCGATAATAAACGGGAACACCCACCGTGGCATATGACTAAACCTGTGATGATCAGGTGCAGTGACAAAGGTGCGTTCCTTCAAAAAAAGAAAGAAAAAAGCCGTGTCTCTTCTTTTTGTTTATTTTTTGTAATTGTCAGAGCCGTAGACCTGCAGGCTTTTTGAGCCTACGCTCTTAGAAAGGAAGCTATTCTCGTAGGATACAACGAAAACGCAAGTAAATAGATAAATACAAAATGAAAAGGCGCAGCGAAGAATAGTTATATTCCTTTCCGGATGTACCTTCATGCGTAACAAATAGCGAATAAAGTATGTTGTGGAGTACAGCCGTTTTTCTTACCTGGAAACAATAAGTCGCATACCCACTCAAGTTTTGTTATGTTCTGATTCAAAAACCAAATTTTTGGTGAAGAAGTGACCAGTGTAGTAATTCTATCTCTGGTAATACGACACCAGTGTGAAAAAAACTCGGAAGCGAGAGTAAACCATCTAAAAATTCACCATAATGCTCCAAAATTTGATAAAGTAAAATTCGATGAAAAAGCGTCAAGGGATTCGATGAAACGGCGTTTGATGAAGTTCGATGAAATGTACGCTTACTTGACGAAACGGCATTCGACGAAAGGGGGTCCGATGAAATGGCCGGTACCCTACGAGGCACATACCTATGTTGTAAATTTTAATACCTGTCAAATACTTTGTGCGAGTAAAAGGTTAAAAGGTGCCGCTGTCGTGTTCGCGCTAAATACGTCGCGCATTGTACAACCAAAAAGCCCTCAGCGCTTTCCATAACATGTGATCCAAACTTATTAATTGTGTAAATAAAATTACTATTTCTATTTTCTAGTATCGATCGTTTGTCTCTCTGAATATTGTGTGCCGTTTTCTTTGATTTTCGGGGAACAAACCGCAAACACAAAACACCGCGTTCGCGCCGGTTTTGTAGACTCCTCAGGAAGACAACCTACACTGCACTACGGTATGCACGAAGATACCTTTCATCGTGAAAGATCGGCTCTCGTAACACGCTGGCGTTCGTGTCTCAAACCCACAGCTCCCTCGTGCACACCCTCCAGAACAAACGTTTCCGTTGCGTCCGCCGACGTCCATTAGAATAAACGTTCTTGCGAACTCGTTTCCGGGCCTTTGTATGCTAACAAGAACCTCGTATCAACGCCGCGGTCAGATCCACGCGGGACTCAAAGCAAGAAACGGGGAAATACGTGGCTTAGTCGGGGCAGAAGAAGAACGCGCATACGACGAAGGAGTGAGATTATCGAGATGAGAGATTTGCAACTATATAAAAGTTCTGGCTGTTATTGGCTCTTTGGTGGCGTTCTTTCCGGCCAATCCCGCCATCTGATTGGCTGCGGAGCGATAATGAGATGCTCGCCACGCCCCGTATTTCTTAGGCTGTCGGTGACTCTGGAAGACGGTCGTGCCCATTATGGGACGACATCATCCCACGAACCGCATCCGGAAGTCGACGCAACTTCGTCGATTCATTTAAATATCGAGGTGCCGGCGAGTGTCTGGGAGAGCTGAAACTGGTGCAACCCGGCCGGGTTATTTCGAATTCGCTATTGTGGTTGTTCGACTCTTGATTTCGTGCCCCTCTCCTCGGAAAGTCGGTCAAGGGGTTAAGTTGTTCGCCGAAAGGAACGTGTCGTTTAGAGCGGTTCTTTACTCTGATTGGAGTTTGGGTCATCTCGTGGGCTTGCCCGTTCTCTTATTTTTTTGTTCTTGGTTAAGGGTCCTTGATGAGAAAAGCACCAACAAAGGTAGAAGAATATAAACATTTCACACTGTTTACAAAAAGGCTTGGACACCAATGAGAAAAAAGAGGTCATAAATGCGGCGTAGAGTGTATTGAATCGATGTTTTCGCGAATGATTTGAAATCTAAGAATAGCCGCAGAGATTATCAAATATAAAAATCATCTTCCACAAGAGGAATGTAAACAAAAAAGTTTCCTGAAGAAAAAAAAGAAAAGAAAAGGTTCGAATACTCTTAACGTTTTGAATATAAGTCTTCGTGGAGTGTCAAGTGAGCAAGAAACGATGTAATATCTTGTTGTGTCCCAGTGTCTCTCCATGATCGCAGTATTTAAGCATTTCCAGGTTCCGCCTGGAACTATTGCTCGTTATCTTTCAAATAACGCCTTGAAGTCGACCTCCCCACTGAGGGATCCCGAATTTTTCCCGAAGAGGCGGTTTGGTCGTCACAGTCACCCATATCAAATTCCGATGCGTAGCAGAATCTGTGTTTGATAAAGTGCATTTTACGAGGCCAGCCGTTTGTTTCAAAATGTAGGACCTCTGTTCTGATATTTAAAAGGAACCAGTGAAGGTGGAAATTTCCAGTTTGCTTCGTCCAATAAAGCGCCGGTCTTTCAGCGCGAGTTTACGACGCGAGTAACAAATTGGGGACACGACATATTCAGTGGCCGGCCGCTTTGAGACCATTCTGAGCCCTGTTCACACTCGATGTATAGCCGCGCATTCCACGTCCACTATATCTCTCCTGTTCCGGGAAAGCCTTGAGCGTATCTATACGAGCGACCATAGGGCACTTGTATACACCGCTCAAACCGGTGTTTCTTGTGATCAGCTCGGACAAGCGAGTTCGTCCGCACTCTGCTCAAGGATACATGTAAATTGTTCCGTATACGCTACACTCATGGGGCTGTTCCGGTCTACGAGGCATTGAGGCAGTTGCACCCAGTCGCCTCTGCAGGGTCACGCGAACCGCGGAGCCAACACGTGTAGCGCGCCGCAAAGTTCACACACGACGACGGCCCGTCTAACGTAAAGCCCCTCTATCCTGGGAAAAGTGACGCCATTCATTGTTGTGGAAACGCTCGAGACACGTGCCGCGCGCCACTTTTGGGAAGAACATGGCGTCTGAAATCTAGCTCACTGCTGCGCTGTGCCGCCATGACCTTCCTAGTGCCACTAAATAAGCTACGCCTCAGAGTAACGACACTTGGCTATATTGTGTCTTAAAATAATGGGGGCCAGTTATCTGAAGCTTTATCTGAAATCAGAGGAAACGCTTTTCCGCCCTCCACAAATGTTTAAATAGTTCGCGACAGAGAAAAGCAATATTACGTGACCTTCCTAACACCGGATCTAATGCTGAGGAAGTCGCACTTTTGAATCATGACGGTCGGGAGCTGCGTCTTCTCTGCCCAAGCCCCAAAATAGCGGCGCGCACAACAATGGGGGGGAACGGAGTGCCGATACTCTAAGCTCAGCACATTTAGTGGCTCTAGATCTTTCCAAGGGCTGCACGTTGCACGTGCCCCGTGCATCGGCGCACCTTGCGCTACTTTTAAAACATGAAGCGGCTTTAGCCTAACGCAGTCTGGTACACGTTACCCGAAAAAACAAAGCAAAAAGTAATCAGTTACAATTGCAATTACTCTCGCTTCAAAAAGTATTCAATTAGATTACTTGGTTACTGGAGAAGCAGATTGGCCGTTAACTTGAAAAAAAGTAACCGTCATATCTCCAATTACTTGAGATTTTCCGAAACGAGAGTGTTTCTGCCGGTTTGAAAACGGGCGTTTCTTACTATCCATTGTTGGACTTGAATGACCGGACTATAAACTACTCATCTTCTTAATCCACCCATTTTTATAAACCATATCCTCCTGTCGGAGACTTTGGTTATAAGATTTCTTGATAGGAAACTTGTACGAACAAAGGGCGCCATTATAGAAACGGGACGGAAAAAAAGAAGTATTTAATGGTTACGAGTAATTTTTGTTAGTTTCAAGAATAATCAAAATTCCTGTTGTGATTACTACCTAATTACGAGTAATTTTTGTTAGTTCCAAAAGTGATCAAAATCACTGTTGTGATTACTGCCTAATAAATGTGCTCGAGCGATTGCAAAATTAAAAACGCAGGGTCAGGGCGCACTCACTGCGCGTGATTGGTTTCTAGCCTTTGACAGCAGACGTACAAAGACGACGTGCGCCGTGACGTTGCCCTTTGGGCGCTGCTTGATCGGCTCCGTCCGAGCGTAGCGTTGGCTGCGGTCGGACTTTGTGTGACACGAAGTACAGTGTCGGCACTGCGCATGCGCAGATGCTTCGCCTCGGGCGAATCTGATTTCTGCGCACGCGCAATGCCCACACCCGGTGTGGGCAAACGCGGGCTTGTTTGGAAACAGTGTGTGCGTCGATAGCATCGCAGCTCAGATGAAGAGCGAAAACTGCGGCCATCTCATTTATCGTGAGTTGTTCCGCAGGCTTCGTGACAAATTCGAGCATTATATACTCGTGGATCCACTACTGCATGACGTGCGTTAATAAAAAAATCTGTCTAAAGGCTGAACTCCATGGGACCATGGAACGAATTATGTGACGAATAACTGGCGAACGCCGCTTGACGGCACGCTCGCTCTGCGCGCGACGTAGCAGCCACTGTGTTGAGTCCACGCTCAGAGCAAATGCCGCCGGGCAAAATTCGTCGGTTATTCGCAGCATATTCGTCCCATAAAGTTCAACCTTAACGCCACAAAGAAACAAAAAAAAAAGTGTGCTCTGGTTTAGACGCAGCCAACGAGTTATGTATACGGGCAAGCCTATATACTGTCAAGATTCCTCACCGAAACATGTCCTCGCCTCTACTTAATCGCACATTACGCAAAGAACCAATCACTTTCGTGTACAGAATTAGCTCGAACAAAGATATAAAGCTATCCGAATGTTTAGCCCCAAAAATACAACTCACGCGGGGTAACAGGACCCGGAACGTACTAAAGCGCTGTTTACTGTCCTTGTGCACATTGCAGTTGTAAACAAAACCGACTTTTTTTTCTCCCTTTTTGTTAGTGTATTGTGTTGATTGAGTTTTACGTGTTTTAGCGGCAAAGAAGTTCTTGAGGGTCCAGCATAATGTCATTGGCTTGGCACCGTTACTAGGTGCAGTGCTGATGAGTGTCCCGAAACACTTCCCTTAAAAATAAGGATAAAGTTTGTGCTTGCAATGTTAACGGTTGGAACGTCTCCAGCTGGTGGACAGAACGTAATCCCATACTGTCATTATACGGTGTTTGTTTTTTTATGTCGCGATGACTGTAGATGCACTACATGGCAGTAAAAATTGACACGGTAATCAGTCCCAAACTTAATTATCTCGCTCGCTCACACTGGCCAGACATCTACGAACCTGACTGATAAATGATCGAACCGAGAAAGAAGTAAGTAGCGATTTAAACTTAACGAAGTAATCGGAGTAACTCACACATGCGTAGCCAGCAAGTGACACGCCCTCTCTCGTCGCCTTCGCCATTGTCTTGTCGGCCCCTTTGCTGGATTGTGCCAGACCTATACGCAGGACATATGTAAACTCCCGCCACAATTGCACAGGTGGCGGTGGGATCCCTTCCACCGGTTCTGCGTATACAAGAGCGGCGTCTCACCCTTCCTCTCGGCAAGTCAGGTAGCCATGCCGTATCCCCGCCGAGTCGTGTGCCAGCGGTGGAGGAGTTCCCGGAAGCAATTTGCGCCCGATAGCTTATGCATGCCACCGTGCGAGCTGCGATCGCTTTGTCGGCCTGGCAGCTCGGCTCTAGCCTTTAGCCGCCGCGATGTCCGTCTGCGGTGCGCCGACTTACTCCGATTCAAAGGGGCAGACGCTCTGTCTTGTTTTTGGAGAGACAACGCGAGCTGGGTGGGAGATGCGGCGTGCTGAGGCACCGAGCGAATGCGGTCACTCGGAAGCACCTATTCACAATGCTTTGGTGACGATATCCTTATTTTGACCAGTAGCGCTCTAGGAGCCTGAATCTCCTATTCACCGCAAGTCCTGCCCAAGAAGCGCAAGTTCGTCCGCTTCTTGGGCAGGACTTGCGGTGTCGTCAGAAGGACGTCCAGCTCTGATTGGCTTTGATTAAAAGGGTAGTGGGTAGACCTCGAAGCCATCTTGAGGTCTACCCACTACCCATAAATCAGAGCCAATCAGAGTTCTGCCTCATTCTGACCTCACCGGAACTCCTGCCCAAGAAGCGGACGAGCTTGCGCTCCGCATAATCTCTGACAGCTTAAAAATCGCAGGGCGTGGCTTAGTTACGCTTCCTCCTTTGTGATTGGTTCTTGGGAGTTCTGATTGGCTAATGCCGCAACCTCATTATCTGCTAGACAGTCTCATTCTCCCGTGCTTGAAAAGCTTTAAAAGTGTAGCGAAACAAAAATAGTTGCCACGAAGACTGCTTGTTTTGTTGAGTTTCTTGCGAACGGCGTCGTAGAACCCCTTCGTCGCAGTCTCGCCTAATCCGCCCGTCATTCCGTAAGTATTTAGTTTAAGTTTCGCAGCTTTAATGCGCTCGCCGTGTGTCGGCTTCTCGGTGACTGCGGACGCCAGGAAGCTGCGCCTAAGACCAGTCGTGCGTGTTTTTGACTCCGTATACGGAGCATATATAGATCCCATTCCCCGTCTAGGCCCCAAACGGTTGGGGCAGATACCGTTATATATACTTACACGTTTAAATTTTGATCGGTATATTTACGGGATATATATGGGAGCGGTTTAGAGCTCCGCAATTTACGGGTGGCTATTTTTGAACGTGGCGTTCTAGCGGTGAATGGATACCGTATAGAAATACAGTCCGCGTCGGAATAACAGTCCGAAACTCCCAGTAGCCCATTACGCCGTTCAAGCGCAGCCAGCGTGCTCGCCCACGTACAATGCCCCCGAGGGGAAAATTGATACAGAGCTGAAGAAAAGGCGACCGATCCGTAGCGACAGAAACACTTAACGGAGTTTTCTTCAAAAGCATTCATAGAACGCCGAAAAAAAAAAAAGAACAAGAAGAAAAAAGTTTGACAGTCAGTTTTAAATGCGGCATTGGCGAGATGACCCCAATCAAGAACCATTCTTTCCTTTCTCGCTCTTCTTTTTTTTTAAACTGACTTTCCACCATATCACACACACACACACACACACACACACACACACACACACACACACACACACACACACACACACACACACACACACACACACACACACACACACACACACACACACACACACACACACACACACACACACACACACACACACAAAAACGTACAGGTGCACACATTCACTTCAATTTATCGCAACCATTCCAGAAAACATAAAAAAGATAGGAAGGAAGAAAAAAATCGAGACGGGTGAATGAAACGCAGCGAATTTCTAGACGCACCTTAGAAGCTACACTGCTCGTTTCACCTGTCAGATTTTTGTCTGTTTATATTTTTACGCCACCGCCCAATTTCCTTCGGCGAAAGTGGTTTACCTGCCTGTTATTGTTCCCGCGCTCAGATCGCCGCGGCATTTTTGCGGGGTTCACGGACGGTGAGCGCGGCGTCGCCCGAAGCGCGCACGACGCGTAATAGCGCGGTTGCGGCGGTGGTCCCGTTCTTGTGCCGAGACCTGTGGTTGGGCGCACGTTCGCCGGTTGTTTCATTTGTTGTTGTTGTTGTTTTCTTGTTCACCCGTGGGCCGCTGCCTCACACTTGGTTCCAGAAGGCGTGCGCAGCAATTTGGCGAGCGTGCGCGTCTCGCCTTGCTGGTTCATGGGCGACGCTCGAAAACCGTATACACCCTGGACTCGGCGCAGGATCCTGCATTGTTAGCGACGACAAAAATCTATTCACCATTCTCTCGTGGAAAAGGCAATTCATGAAATGGTGGTATTTTGGCGAATGATCGCATGACATACGCCACCGCACATGTTTACCAAAAGTACCGCGTTTGCCCAGATTGCAGTCGCGCGCACTGCGCGTGCGCGCGAAACCAGATTCGCGTTAGGTGAAGCCATAGCTTCCTCTATACTCACACCGACGACAGAGCCATAGAGTGCCCGGTCGCAGATTGGGAGCGCGAGGATCTGGTAGCACAGAGCATCAAAGAGCCATTGCTCGGGGAACCTGGACGTCAGCGCTCTGCTTTTGCAGCGGCGAGGACCCGAAACACACGTCTTCGCTCGGGAGAAGTGTGTTTCGGCGTCTCGCCGCATTGGGGCGCCAGTCACGTGGCCTTCCTCTCATCCGCTGCCAGCCGCTCCACATTTTCCATTTCGGCGGCCGCTTCTCGTGGCGATCTGCCGGGCTTTGTCAATATATAGGAGGCTATGGTGAAGCGTATGTGGCCTCCATGCCTACAGCAGTCTCATTGAAGCTACGTGACGTCAGAGGTCTATGCTATAGACCATTTTTTAGAACTCAATGCCATCTGGTGGCTGAAATTCCCCTTTCGACAAACTAACGGCGGTCACGAAATTGCATTCGCAACTTTCAGCGATGTTGGTACCGCGGTGTGAGAACCGCGCTCCCTATTTCTCCTGGATGATCGCCTTCGAATTGGAAGTGTGCGTTTCCCCCTTCCCTGACGTGGAAGTATGGGGTGAGGCTCCTATGCTGCTCGTATTTCGCAGAACTAGAATTACTCACGCGTCGCAGACCCAACGATCGTACTGCTGTTCTAGGACGATCATCCAAACGACAGCCATTTTGATCATAACTATATTGCGGCCTCTATATCGGCCGCGAAAGTTGCGAATGTTACCGGGCACCGTCACTTTCGCACGCCAATGGCAGCTGAGAATTGGTTCTTCGATCACCTGATTAAAGATCTATTAATTTGTTTCAGTTTCGATGGTGTGAACATTAGAACTGACCAGTACAAAGCGGGGACCTAGACAAAGCGGCGACTAGTACAAAGTAGCACGACTAGCACTTCATTCAATTTCTGCCATCAAAAGGCTTTAGAACCAAATTTGTACCGAGATATACGCTTACGCAGCCGTTGTATCTAATTTGTGCGCCGTGTTATGCTGACGTCTCGAACGTACGGGCAAATACTTTTTGTACGGGCCTCATACATGCTCCGCTTTTTAGTATCTTCGTCTTCTTTCACGAGCCTCAAGGCCGCCATTAGTTTGGCACAGACGCCACGCACCGAGATGATGATAGTGATCAAAGTTGTCAGATTGAATTTCGAAATAGGTCTATTATACAATTACGCGCCAACCTACCTCGGTAATACTACAAGCTCTGCCACTTTACCAACAGCTAAAACTCTTATGCGTAGAAAAGTGAGTTTATACAAAATACTGAAAAGTCCAGTCACAACAATGCGGAGCAAGCACCGGCCGTTATTAATCGAGACTCGTGGTCTAAGAGAAGTCGAAACGGGTTAACACATTTAGCGGTCGAACAGAAGCATGAGGTAAGTAAATAAAAGACGAAATAGACCGTTTTCTGATTCTTCGTGTGTGTGTGCGTGCGTGCGTGTGTGTGTGTGTGTGTGTGTCTGTGTAAAACGTTGTGACGATTTTTAGGGTACTCAACGGTTATCTTCCGGTGTTTTCGATATATTTTACGCGATGATGTCGCATCATAATTAAACGCGTTAGCCTCTTGTAGCAACATACCCAAGGAGGGTCTTCTGCTCTTCGCTACCGTATCTAAAGTCCCACTCGTCCGCAGACACTGTCTCAGGCCTTCCTTGCCATGACGGTCCCTATCACAACGAAACTCTTCTGCAGACATGTTCCAGGTATATATGAAGCAGACGTGCTTCGAACAGGCTTGAGGTGCCGGTGATTCTCTCATGGTGTCTGCAGCAAACACAGTTTTGTTTTTATGATGTACGAGCGGTATAACTGCGGCTGAAGTTTGGTCTATGATGCACGTAAACCTGATATTCTTAAATTCGCATGCGGAATACCTCATCATTTGCCTGGCGATCGCCCAAGTATAGTGCCCTGGATGAATACCGCTATGTGGGACGCGTGTACTGCAAACGCTAAATCGATCCCCGAAGACTCTATTCAGCCACTCGCAACGAAGATCCGCAGTTTTTTTTTTTATTTATTTATTATTTTTTAGGTATTATATTCATCGCGTTCCGCTTCAGCGGAATCCTTTCCGCTCCGCCCTCCAACGCGCGGGACTTCGCAAAGACCACGTCCACGACAGCGACGATGATCGCCGCTCTGACCCGCGCGCTGATCCGCCGAAGTCTCGCGGTCACGCAACAAGGCCGCGACCATACTTCGTTTCGTCCTTGCGATGGACCGCAGATGACGCTACGAGCCATGCCAACCAATCCGCCGCTGTGAACGCATCATGTGACCACTCGACCCGCGCGTCGCTGCGCCCTTCCTGAAAGTCACGTAACACTACTCGCGCAGCATTTGATTCGATTGGATGGTTCGTTTTATCGGCTTCCATGGCTCGAATAGGATTGGTATTGGATTGGCTTCAATGGCTCGTTTTACTGGCTTCGATGGCTCGAAGAGGATTGGAATTGGTTTGGCTTCGATTGCTTGAATGGGATGGTCATTGGATTGGTTTCGATGGGTCGTTTTATTGGCTTCAATGGCCCGAAGAGGATTGGAATTGGATTGGCTTTGATGGCTCGTCTTATTGGCTTCTATGGCTCGAATAGGATTGGCATTGAATCGGTTTCGATGGCTCGTCTTATCGGCTTCGGTGGCTTAAAGAGGATTGGTATTGGATTGGCTTCGACGGAAGTCAAGTGACACACACGCTGCATTGGATCGGCACTGAGGGCCCGTAGCGTTTGCAGCGGTCCATCGCCAGGTTAAACGGAGTGTAGCGTGGTCCGCCGCCCTTCCACGTCGTCCCCCGGTGACCAGCGAGCAAGCACCGAATCTTCGAATCAAGAGTGACGCGCCTGGCGGCCCGGCTGACCCGTCGCCCGGCCTCCGCTCCCAGTCGGCGGGAGGGGTCAGACAGCCGCGATTCCATTGTTCGCGGGAGCGAACCCTCGCGTCAGGCTGTGCGCGTAATTTCAGAGGGCAGCCCGTATGCGAACCCCTCGCGTGAGCGCCCCCGGAGCGTATACCTGTACGAGGAAGCAGCTCCCGCGGGCGGGCGTTTCCGACCCACACGGAGATTTTCGTCGGGTGGACCACGAAACGCACTGTTCCTCGCTGCTTCTGTGCACTCTTGAAAAGCGTCCGTGAGTTCACCTTGTCCTGGCGCTACGCATTGTTTTGGTTCCTCTTTACTTCTTTCTAAGACCGCATCCTAAACCAATCGCGCACAATGAATGCGCCTCCATCGTGCGCTTTTTTTTCTCTTTATTGTGAGTGCTAGCAGGCGATAGCAAGCCTTCAAGGACGATGCTGCTTGATTGGCTCCCTCAGAACGTCGCTTTTATTCCGCGAGTTTCGTCATTCGCTAGGATCAATGGGGAGTTTTCGTGGACCGTCTTCCCACCTCCGCTACGCTCTCCGGGACGAAGGCGTCCACTATACTGCGCATGCGCGGCGCTAAACCTTGCGTGCGCTTTTTTTTCTCTTTATTGTGAGCGCTAGCAGGCGATAGCAAGCCTTCAAAGACGATGCTGCTTGATTGGCTCCCTCAGAACGTCGCTTTATTCCGCGAGTTTCGTCATTCGCTAGGATCAATGGGGAGTTTTCGTGGACCGTCTTCCCACCTCCGCTACGCTCTCCGGGACGAAGGCGTCCACTATACTGCGCATGCGCGGCGCTAAACCTTGCGTGCGCTTTTTTTTCTCTTTATTGTGAGCGCTAGCAGGCGATAGCAAGCCTTCAAAGACGATGCTGCTTGATTGGCTCCCTCAGAACGTCGCTTTATTCCGCGAGTTTCGTCATTCGCTAGGATCAATGGGGAGTTTTCGTGGACCGTCTTCCCACCTCCGCTACGCTCTCCGGGACGAAGGCGTCCACTATACTGCGCATGCGCGGCGCTAAACCTTGCGTGCGCTTTTTTTTCTCTTTATTGTGAGCGCTAGCAGGCGATAGCAAGCCTTCAAAGACGATGCTGCTTGATTGGCTCCCTCAGAACGTCGCTTTTATTCCGCGAGTTTCGTCATTCGCTAGGATCAATGGGGAGTTTTCGTGGACCGTCTTCCCACCTCCGCTACGCTCTCCGGGACGAAGGCGTCCACTATACTGCGCATGCGCGGCGCTAAACCTTGCGTGCGCTTTTTTTTCTCTTTATTGTGAGCGCTAGCAGGCGATAGCAAGCCTTCAAAGACGATGCTGCTTGATTGGCTCCCTCAGAACGTCGCTTTATTCCGCGAGTTTCGTCATTCGCTAGGATCAATGGGGAGTTTTCGTGGACCGTCTTCCCACCTCCGCTACGCTTTCCGGGACGAAGGCGTCCACTATACTGCGCATGCGCGGCGCTAAACCTTGCGTGCGCTTTTTTTTCTCTTTATTGTGAGTGCTAGCAGGCGATAGCAAGCCTTCAAAGACGATGCTGCTTGATTGGCTCCCTCAGAACGTCGCTTTATTCCGCGAGTTTCGTCATTCGCTAGGATCAATGGGGAGTTTTCGTGGACCGTCTTCCCACCTCCGCTACGCTTTCCGGGACGAAGGCGTCCACTATACTGCGCATGCGCGGCGCTAAACCTTGCGTGCGCTTTTTTTTCTCTTTATTGTGAGTGCTAGCAGGCGATAGCAAGCCTTCAAAGACGATGCTGCTTGATTGGCTCCCTCAGAACGTCGCTTTATTCCGCGAGTTTCGTCATTCGCTAGGATCAATGGGGAGTTTTCGTGGACCGTCTTCCCACCTCCGCTACGCTCTCCGGGACGAAGGCGTCCACTATACTGCGCATGCGCGGCGCTAAACCTTGCGTGCGCTTTTTTTTCTCTTTATTGTGAGTGCTAGCAGGCGATAGCAAGCCTTCAAAGACGATGCTGCTTGATTGGCTCCCTCAGAACGTCGCTTTATTCCGCGAGTTTCGTCATTCGCTAGGATCAATGGGGAGTTTTCGTGGACCGTCTTCCCACCTCCGCTACGCTCTCCGGGACGAAGGCGTCCACTATACTGCGCATGCGCGGCGCTAAACCTTGCGTGCGCTTTTTTTTCTCTTTATTGTGAGTGCTAGCAGGCGATAGCAAGCCTTCAAAGACGATGCTGCTTGATTGGCTCCCTCAGAACGTCGCTTTTATTCCGCGAGTTTCGTCATTCGCTAGGATCAATGGGGAGTTTTCGTGGACCGTCTTCCCACCTCCGCTACGCTTTCCGGGACGAAGGCGTCCACTATACTGCGCATGCGCGGCGCTAAACCTTGCGTGCGCTTTTTTTTCTCTTTATTGTGAGTGCTAGCAGGCGATAGCAAGCCTTCAAAGACGATGCTGCTTGATTGGCTCCCTCAGAACGTCGCTTTATTCCGCGAGTTTCGTCATTCGCTAGGATCAATGGGGAGTTTTCGTGGACCGTCTTCCCACCTCCGCTACGCTCTCCGGGACGAAGGCGTCCACTATACTGCGCATGCGCGGCGCTAAACCTTGCGTGCGCTTTTTTTTCTCTTTATTGTGAGTGCTAGCAGGCGATAGCAAGCCTTCAAAGACGATGCTGCTTGATTGGCTCCCTCAGAACGTCGCTTTATTCCGCGAGTTTCGTCATTCGCTAGGATCAATGGGGAGTTTTCGTGGACCGTCTTCCCACCTCCGCTACGCTTTCCGGGACGAAGGCGTCCACTATACTGCGCATGCGCGGCGCTAAACCTTGCGTGCGCTTTTTTTTCTCTTTATTGTGAGTGCTAGCAGGCGATAGCAAGCCTTCAAAGACGATGCTGCTTGATTGGCTCCCTCAGAACGTCGCTTTATTCCGCGAGTTTCGTCATTCGCTAGGATCAATGGGGAGTTTTCGTGGACCGTCTTCCCACCTCCGCTACGCTCTCCGGGACGAAGGCGTCCACTATACTGCGCATGCGCGGCGCTAAACCTTGCGTGCGCTTTTTTTTCTCTTTATTGTGAGTGCTAGCAGGCGATAGCAAGCCTTCAAAGACGATGCTGCTTGATTGGCTCCCTCAGAACGTCGCTTTATTCCGCGAGTTTCGTCATTCGCTAGGATCAATGGGGAGTTTTCGTGGACCGTCTTCCCACCTCCGCTACGCTTTCCGGGACGAAGGCGTCCACTATACTGCGCATGCGCGGCGCTAAACCTTGCGTGCGCTTTTTTTTCTCTTTATTGTGAGCGCTAGCAGGCGATAGCAAGCCTTCAAAGACGATGCTGCTTGATTGGCTCCCTCAGAACGTCGCTTTATTCCGCGAGTTTCGTCATTCGCTAGGATCAATGGGGAGTTTTCGTGGACCGTCTTCCCACCTCCGCTACGCTCTCCGGGACGAAGGCGTCCACTATACTGCGCATGCGCGGCGCTAAACCTTGCGTGCGCTTTTTTTTCTCTTTATTGTGAGCGCTAGCAGGCGATAGCAAGCCTTCAAAGACGATGCTGCTTGATTGGCTCCCTCAGAACGTCGCTTTTATTCCGCGAGTTTCGTCATTCGCTAGGATCAATGGGGAGTTTTCGTGGACCGTCTTCCCACCTCCGCTACGCTCTCCGGGACGAAGGCGTCCACTATACTGCGCATGCGCGGCGCTAAACCTTGCGTGCGCTTTTTTTTCTCTTTATTGTGAGCGCTAGCAGGCGATAGCAAGCCTTCAAAGACGATGCTGCTTGATTGGCTCCCTCAGAACGTCGCTTTATTCCGCGAGTTTCGTCATTCGCTAGGATCAATGGGGAGTTTTCGTGGACCGTCTTCCCACCTCCGCTACGCTTTCCGGGACGAAGGCGTCCACTATACTGCGCATGCGCGGCGCTAAACCTTGCGTACGCTTTTTTTCCTCTTTATTGTGAGTGCTAGCAGGCGATAGCAAGCCTTCAAAGACGATGCTGCTTGATTGGCTCCCTCAGAACGTCGCTTTATTCCGCGAGTTTCGTCATTCGCTAGGATCAATGGGGAGTTTTCGTGGACCGTCTTCCCACCTCCGCTACGCTTTCCGGGACGAAGGCGTCCACTATACTGCGCATGCGCGGCGCTAAACCTTGCGTGCGCTTTTTTTTCTCTTTATTGTGAGTGCTAGCAGGCGATAGCAAGCCTTCAAAGACGATGCTGCTTGATTGGCTCCCTCAGAACGTCGCTTTATTCCGCGAGTTTCGTCATTCGCTAGGATCAATGGGGAGTTTTCGTGGACCGTCTTCCCACCTCCGCTACGCTCTCCGGGACGAAGGCGTCCACTATACTGCGCATGCGCGGCGCTAAACCTTGCGTGCGCTTTTTTTTCTCTTTATTGTGAGTGCTAGCAGGCGATAGCAAGCCTTCAAAGACGATGCTGCTTGATTGGCTCCCTCAGAACGTCGCTTTATTCCGCGAGTTTCGTCATTCGCTAGGATCAATGGGGAGTTTTCGTGGACCGTCTTCCCACCTCCGCTACGCTCTCCGGGACGAAGGCGTCCACTATACTGCGCATGCGCGGCGCTAAACCTTGCGTGCGCTTTTTTTTCTCTTTATTGTGAGTGCTAGCAGGCGATAGCAAGCCTTCAAAGACGATGCTGCTTGATTGGCTCCCTCAGAACGTCGCTTTTATTCCGCGAGTTTCGTCATTCGCTAGGATCAATGGGGAGTTTTCGTGGACCGTCTTCCCACCTCCGCTACGCTTTCCGGGACGAAGGCGTCCACTATACTGCGCATGCGCGGCGCTAAACCTTGCGTGCGCTTTTTTTTCTCTTTATTGTGAGTGCTAGCAGGCGATAGCAAGCCTTCAAAGACGATGCTGCTTGATTGGCTCCCTCAGAACGTCGCTTTATTCCGCGAGTTTCGTCATTCGCTAGGATCAATGGGGAGTTTTCGTGGACCGTCTTCCCACCTCCGCTACGCTTTCCGGGACGAAGGCGTCCACTATACTGCGCATGCGCGGCGCTAAACCTTGCGTGCGCTTTTTTTTCTCTTTATTGTGAGTGCTAGCAGGCGATAGCAAGCCTTCAAAGACGATGCTGCTTGATTGGCTCCCTCAGAACGTCGCTTTTATTCCGCGAGTTTCGTCATTCGCTAGGATCAATGGGGAGTTTTCGTGGACCGTCTTCCCACCTCCGCTACGCTCTCCGGGACGAAGGCGTCCACTATACTGCGCATGCGCGGCGCTAAACCTTGCGTGCGCTTTTTTTTCTCTTTATTGTGAGTGCTAGCAGGCGATAGCAAGCCTTCAAAGACGATGCTGCTTGATTGGCTCCCTCAGAACGTCGCTTTATTCCGCGAGTTTCGTCATTCGCTAGGATCAATGGGGAGTTTTCGTGGACCGTCTTCCCACCTCCGCTACGCTTTCCGGGACGAAGGCGTCCACTATACTGCGCATGCGCGGCGCTAAACCTTGCGTGCGCTTTTTTTTCTCTTTATTGTGAGTGCTAGCAGGCGATAGCAAGCCTTCAAAGACGATGCTGCTTGATTGGCTCCCTCAGAACGTCGCTTTTATTCCGCGAGTTTCGTCATTCGCTAGGATCAATGGGGAGTTTTCGTGGACCGTCTTCCCACCTCCGCTACGCTCTCCGGGACGAAGGCGTCCACTATACTGCGCATGCGCGGCGCTAAACCTTGCGTGCGCTTTTTTTTCTCTTTATTGTGAGTGCTAGCAGGCGATAGCAAGCCTTCAAAGACGATGCTGCTTGATTGGCTCCCTCAGAACGTCGCTTTTATTCCGCGAGTTTCGTCATTCGCTAGGATCAATGGGGAGTTTTCGTGGACCGTCTTCCCACCTCCGCTACGCTTTCCGGGACGAAGGCGTCCACTATACTGCGCATGCGCGGCGCTAAACCTTGCGTGCGCTTTTTTTTCTCTTTATTGTGAGTGCTAGCAGGCGATAGCAAGCCTTCAAAGACGATGCTGCTTGATTGGCTCCCTCAGAACGTCGCTTTATTCCGCGAGTTTCGTCATTCGCTAGGATCAATGGGGAGTTTTCGTGGACCGTCTTCCCACCTCCGCTACGCTCTCCGGGACGAAGGCGTCCACTATACTGCGCATGCGCGGCGCTAAACCTTGCGTGCGCTTTTTTTTCTCTTTATTGTGAGTGCTAGCAGGCGATAGCAAGCCTTCAAAGACGATGCTGCTTGATTGGCTCCCTCAGAACGTCGCTTTATTCCGCGAGTTTCGTCATTCGCTAGGATCAATGGGGAGTTTTCGTGGACCGTCTTCCCACCTCCGCTACGCTTTCCGGGACGAAGGCGTCCACTATACTGCGCATGCGCGGCGCTAAACCTTGCGTGCGCTTTTTTTTCTCTTTATTGTGAGTGCTAGCAGGCGATAGCAAGCCTTCAAAGACGATGCTGCTTGATTGGCTCCCTCAGAACGTCGCTTTATTCCGCGAGTTTCGTCATTCGCTAGGATCAATGGGGAGTTTTCGTGGACCGTCTTCCCACCTCCGCTACGCTTTCCGGGACGAAGGCGTCCACTATACTGCGCATGCGCGGCGCTAAACCTTGCGTGCGCTTTTTTTTCTCTTTATTGTGAGCGCTAGCAGGCGATAGCAAGCCTTCAAAGACGATGCTGCTTGATTGGCTCCCTCAGAACGTCGCTTTATTCCGCGAGTTTCGTCATTCGCTAGGATCAATGGGGAGTTTTCGTGGACCGTCTTCCCACCTCCGCTACGCTCTCCGGGACGAAGGCGTCCACTATACTGCGCATGCGCGGCGCTAAACCTTGCGTGCGCTTTTTTTTCTCTTTATTGTGAGCGCTAGCAGGCGATAGCAAGCCTTCAAAGACGATGCTGCTTGATTGGCTCCCTCAGAACGTCGCTTTTATTCCGCGAGTTTCGTCATTCGCTAGGATCAATGGGGAGTTTTCGTGGACCGTCTTCCCACCTCCGCTACGCTCTCCGGGACGAAGGCGTCCACTATACTGCGCATGCGCGGCGCTAAACCTTGCGTGCGCTTTTTTTTCTCTTTATTGTGAGCGCTAGCAGGCGATAGCAAGCCTTCAAAGACGATGCTGCTTGATTGGCTCCCTCAGAACGTCGCTTTATTCCGCGAGTTTCGTCATTCGCTAGGATCAATGGGGAGTTTTCGTGGACCGTCTTCCCACCTCCGCTACGCTTTCCGGGACGAAGGCGTCCACTATACTGCGCATGCGCGGCGCTAAACCTTGCGTGCGCTTTTTTTTCTCTTTATTGTGAGTGCTAGCAGGCGATAGCAAGCCTTCAAAGACGATGCTGCTTGATTGGCTCCCTCAGAACGTCGCTTTATTCCGCGAGTTTCGTCATTCGCTAGGATCAATGGGGAGTTTTCGTGGACCGTCTTCCCACCTCCGCTACGCTTTCCGGGACGAAGGCGTCCACTATACTGCGCATGCGCGGCGCTAAACCTTGCGTGCGCTTTTTTTTCTCTTTATTGTGAGTGCTAGCAGGCGATAGCAAGCCTTCAAAGACGATGCTGCTTGATTGGCTCCCTCAGAACGTCGCTTTATTCCGCGAGTTTCGTCATTCGCTAGGATCAATGGGGAGTTTTCGTGGACCGTCTTCCCACCTCCGCTACGCTCTCCGGGACGAAGGCGTCCACTATACTGCGCATGCGCGGCGCTAAACCTTGCGTGCGCTTTTTTTTCTCTTTATTGTGAGTGCTAGCAGGCGATAGCAAGCCTTCAAAGACGATGCTGCTTGATTGGCTCCCTCAGAACGTCGCTTTATTCCGCGAGTTTCGTCATTCGCTAGGATCAATGGGGAGTTTTCGTGGACCGTCTTCCCACCTCCGCTACGCTCTCCGGGACGAAGGCGTCCACTATACTGCGCATGCGCGGCGCTAAACCTTGCGTGCGCTTTTTTTTCTCTTTATTGTGAGTGCTAGCAGGCGATAGCAAGCCTTCAAAGACGATGCTGCTTGATTGGCTCCCTCAGAACGTCGCTTTTATTCCGCGAGTTTCGTCATTCGCTAGGATCAATGGGGAGTTTTCGTGGACCGTCTTCCCACCTCCGCTACGCTTTCCGGGACGAAGGCGTCCACTATACTGCGCATGCGCGGCGCTAAACCTTGCGTGCGCTTTTTTTTCTCTTTATTGTGAGTGCTAGCAGGCGATAGCAAGCCTTCAAAGACGATGCTGCTTGATTGGCTCCCTCAGAACGTCGCTTTATTCCGCGAGTTTCGTCATTCGCTAGGATCAATGGGGAGTTTTCGTGGACCGTCTTCCCACCTCCGCTACGCTCTCCGGGACGAAGGCGTCCACTATACTGCGCATGCGCGGCGCTAAACCTTGCGTGCGCTTTTTTTTCTCTTTATTGTGAGCGCTAGCAGGCGATAGCAAGCCTTCAAAGACGATGCTGCTTGATTGGCTCCCTCAGAACGTCGCTTTATTCCGCGAGTTTCGTCATTCGCTAGGATCAATGGGGAGTTTTCGTGGACCGTCTTCCCACCTCCGCTACGCTCTCCGGGACGAAGGCGTCCACTATACTGCGCATGCGCGGCGCTAAACCTTGCGTGCGCTTTTTTTTCTCTTTATTGTGAGCGCTAGCAGGCGATAGCAAGCCTTCAAAGACGATGCTGCTTGATTGGCTCCCTCAGAACGTCGCTTTATTCCGCGAGTTTCGTCATTCGCTAGGATCAATGGGGAGTTTTCGTGGACCGTCTTCCCACCTCCGCTACGCTTTCCGGGACGAAGGCGTCCACTATACTGCGCATGCGCGGCGCTAAACCTTGCGTGCGCTTTTTTTTCTCTTTATTGTGAGTGCTAGCAGGCGATAGCAAGCCTTCAAAGACGATGCTGCTTGATTGGCTCCCTCAGAACGTCGCTTTATTCCGCGAGTTTCGTCATTCGCTAGGATCAATGGGGAGTTTTCGTGGACCGTCTTCCCACCTCCGCTACGCTTTCCGGGACGAAGGCGTCCACTATACTGCGCATGCGCGGCGCTAAACCTTGCGTGCGCTTTTTTTTCTCTTTATTGTGAGCGCTAGCAGGCGATAGCAAGCCTTCAAAGACGATGCTGCTTGATTGGCTCCCTCAGAACGTCGCTTTATTCCGCGAGTTTCGTCATTCGCTAGGATCAATGGGGAGTTTTCGTGGACCGTCTTCCCACCTCCGCTACGCTTTCCGGGACGAAGGCGTCCACTATACTGCGCATGCGCGGCGCTAAACCTTGCGTGCGCTTTTTTTTCTCTTTATTGTGAGTGCTAGCAGGCGATAGCAAGCCTTCAAAGACGATGCTGCTTGATTGGCTCCCTTAGAACGTCGCTTTATTCCGCGAGTTTCGTCATTCGCTAGGATCAATGGGGAGTTTTCGTGGACCGTCTTCCCACCTCCGCTACGCTTTCCGGGACGAAGGCGTCCACTATACTGCGCATGCGCGGCGCTAAACCTTGCGTGCGCTTTTTTTTCTCTTTATTGTGAGCGCTAGTAGGCGATAGCAAGCCTTCAAAGACGATGCTGCTTGATTGGCTCCCTCAGAACGTCGCTTTATTCCGCGAGTTTCGTCATTCGCTAGGATCAATGGGGAGTTTTCGTGGACCGTCTTCCCACCTCCGCTACGCTTTCCGGGACGAAGGCGTCCACTATACTGCGCATGCGCGGCGCTAAACCTTGCGTGCGCTTTTTTTTCTCTTTATTGTGAGCGCTAGCAGGCGATAGCAAGCCTTCAAAGACGATGCTGCTTGATTGGCTCCCTCAGAACGTCGCTTTATTCCGCGAGTTTCGTCATTCGCTAGGATCAATGGGGAGTTTTCGTGGACCGTCTTCCCACCTCCGCTACGCTTTCCGGGACGAAGGCGTCCACTATACTGCGCATGCGCGGCGCTAAACCTTGCGTGCGCTTTTTTTTCTCTTTATTGTGAGTGCTAGCAGGCGATAGCAAGCCTTCAAAGACGATGCTGCTTGATTGGCTCCCTCAGAACGTCGCTTTATTCCGCGAGTTTCGTCATTCGCTAGGATCAATGGGGAGTTTTCGTGGACCGTCTTCCCACCTCCGCTACGCTTTCCGGGACGAAGGCGTCCACTATACTGCGCATGCGCGGCGCTAAACCTTGCGTGCGCTTTTTTTTCTCTTTATTGTGAGTGCTAGCAGGCGATAGCAAGCCTTCAAAGACGATGCTGCTTGATTGGCTCCCTCAGAACGTCGCTTTATTCCGCGAGTTTCGTCATTCGCTAGGATCAATGGGGAGTTTTCGTGGACCGTCTTCCCACCTCCGCTACGCTTTCCGGGACGAAGGCGTCCACTATACTGCGCATGCGCGGCGCTAAACCTTGCGTGCGCTTTTTTTTCTCTTTATTGTGAGTGCTAGCAGGCGATAGCAAGCCTTCAAAGACGATGCTGCTTGATTGGCTCCCTCAGAACGTCGCTTTATTCCGCGAGTTTCGTCATTCGCTAGGATCAATGGGGAGTTTTCGTGGACCGTCTTCCCACCTCCGCTACGCTTTCCGGGACGAAGGCGTCCACTATACTGCGCATGCGCGGCGCTAAACCTTGCGTGCGCTTTTTTTTCTCTTTATTGTGAGCGCTAGCAGGCGATAGCAAGCCTTCAAAGACGATGCTGCTTGATTGGCTCCCTCAGAACGTCGCTTTTATTCCGCGAGTTTCGTCATTCGCTAGGATCAATGGGGAGTTTTCGTGGACCGTCTTCCCACCTCCGCTACGCTTTCCGGGACGAAGGCGTCCACTATACTGCGCATGCGCGGCGCTAAACCTTGCGTGCGCTTTTTTTTCTCTTTATTGTGAGTGCTAGCAGGCGATAGCAAGCCTTCAAAGACGATGCTGCTTGATTGGCTCCCTCAGAACGTCGCTTTATTCCGCGAGTTTCGTCATTCGCTAGGATCAATGGGGAGTTTTCGTGGACCGTCTTCCCACCTCCGCTACGCTTTCCGGGACGAAGGCGTCCACTATACTGCGCATGCGCGGCGCTAAACCTTGCGTGCGCTTTTTTTTCTCTTTATTGTGAGTGCTAGCAGGCGATAGCAAGCCTTCAAAGACGATGCTGCTTGATTGGCTCCCTCAGAACGTCGCTTTTATTCCGCGAGTTTCGTCATTCGCTAGGATCAATGGGGAGTTTTCGTGGACCGTCTTCCCACCTCCGCTACGCTTTCCGGGACGAAGGCGTCCACTATACTGCGCATGCGCGGCGCTAAACCTTGCGTGCGCTTTTTTTTCTCTTTATTGTGAGTGCTAGCAGGCGATAGCAAGCCTTCAAAGACGATGCTGCTTGATTGGCTCCCTCAGAACGTCGCTTTATTCCGCGAGTTTCGTCATTCGCTAGGATCAATGGGGAGTTTTCGTGGACCGTCTTCCCACCTCCGCTACGCTTTCCGGGACGAAGGCGTCCACTATACTGCGCATGCACGGCGCTAAACCTTGTCTCCAGATGTCCGGGATGTGGTAGCGCGGGTGGCGGAGGAAGTTGCGGGACAGCGGAAACGACGTATGAAAACACCCTATTCTCTTCTTTGTCGCGATTGGCTGTCGCTGTGTTCTGCGGGAAAGCGGACTCGCGGACTTTTTCGCTAGAGTATGGGACTGGAAGATAGGAAGGAGGCGAATTCCTTTCTTCGAGGCTTCTCGATCTGGTCAAGGTGGGGGCTTCGACGCTATATTTGGAAGATTTGTCTCTCGAACTCGTGTACTCATCTCGTAATCGCGCAGTCTTCCGATGTTTTTTGTAAATTTCTTATCATTTGCAATTTTTTTAAATATTTTTTTAAGTGTAGAAGCGTCGATGATGAGACGGAAAGTTTTATTTGTGTTAAAAAACCGGGAAAAAAGGAGGAGACGATGGATAAAATAATTTGGGTGGTGGTGATGGGAACATTGGTTTTTATGTTTTACGTTTATGCGATTCTTCTTGTGGGAACAGTTAGATACCGGAGAGGTCGGGAGAAAAATATAGTCCACATTGTATTTCATCGGTGGCGCGCACTTCTGTAATATGTACGTTGTTTAACAGTCTTCCGGATCGTATATATTGTCATATATAATTGTCCCTGCTGAAACGCTAACGCAGTTTGTAATCTATTCACTCCGCGTATTTATAATAAAAATAAACAGAAGAACCTGCGAAGTGGAACAGGTAAAAAGATGACGATTTCAGTACTTTCAAAAGCTTCAGAGGCGCGCTAACGTAACAGCCTTTGCTAAAACAAAAATCAAAACAATTATGGTGTTTTTTTTTACTGTTGGGATCGCAGGCATTCCAGGGAATGATATTGGAAGCTCGTCAAGTTACAGATAACCGGTATACATAAAACCTGTTATCCTCTTAGCCTCTACCGACGCAACCAGTCGTCGACTGCGACCTCCGCCTCATCGCCAGACTGAATAATAATTGGCGAGGTTTGCTCTACCCTAATCTGGAGATCGACAGGTGGCGTAAGGCCCCGTGCCAATCGCTTTTATTGGGCCCAGAGCAATCACGCCGGAGCACACGAAATACCGCGCCAACCGTGAACAGGAGTGGAATGGATCCCGGACACCTGTATCTGATTTCAGAAGCGAACGGGCTCAGCTCGCGTATGGCCCGAAGCGTTCCGCCCCGTATGTATGCCATTCCGATAAACTGGGAGTATTCCTTGCTGCAGAGGTCACTGTCCCACGCGCCGCCATCGCCGGCGGCGGCTTCGATAACTCGGAAAAAGTAAAATGGAAACTTTTTACTTTCTTTTTTTTTTTTTTGTCGTTCGCGATACGACCCGCTAAATTAAACTCTCGAATTTTAATGTTGTCTGGATCTTTTGCTTTCCATGATAGATAAAACTAGAATTTCGATAGAAGAGCCATAGCCTTCGCCTCTATACTCACAAAGCCTGGCAGATCGACGACGGAGCCATAGAGTGTCCAGTCGCAGATTTTTGGAGCGCGAGGATCTGGTAGCACAGAGCATCAAAGAGCCATTTCTCGGGGAACCTGGACGTCAGCGCACAGCTTTTGAAGCGGTGAGGACCCAAAACACACTTGTTCGCTCGAGTGAAGTGTGTTTCGGCGTCTCGCCGCAGCGGGGCGCCAGTCACGTGGCTCTCCTCTCATCCGTTGTCTGCCGCTCCACCTTTTCCATTTCGGCGGCCGCTTCTCGTGGCGATCTGCCAGGCTTTGTATATATGGAGGAGGCTATGGAAGAGCTAAATAGCCTCTCAGTATTGCCTCACTTTTCTTCTAAGAATCCGGTCTACTTTTTTTTTATTAATATTTTGCACATCTACCGCGCCCTAATATACACTCAGAAACAGAAATAAGGCAAAAAAAAAAAAAAAAAAAAAAAAAAAACTGAATCGTATGCGAAAGGAGCCATTTCACTAAAGTCGCCATACTTTGTAATAAAAAAAAGTAGGGAAAGAAAAAAAAAGGGACAGAAAGCGTACAATTTGTAAAAAAAAAAAAAAAAAAAATTATTCGACACACTTAGAACGCAGACCAGAAAGTAAGGCAGGAAATCACGCGTAGACAAAGTTTGACCCCCAGGTTCACGAGGAAGAGAAGCATCCTTCTTGAATTATTGGTAGCTGTCGACCGAGTTTAAACGAAGGCAATCAATAACCGTTTTGTTTTCCTGTGTATTCCTCTCATTGCCTCGTTCGCTGGCTCGTCCAGGTGCTCCGTGGAAGCCATAGATGTGCCTCTTCAGAACTCCATATTTCCTCCGATGGGCTAAAACGACTTTCCATATCTCGACTCTAAGAATGACCTAGATTTTTTCTTTTTTTTTTTTCTTCGAACGCGTGAGAAAAACAAAATAGCTGCACACCAGACAGACTTTATTTACTAATTTATATGGGGTCCGATATACGCGCTGTTATGAGATAAGTTAGCGTGTTGACTTTTGCGCCGCTTTCTGTCGTTTTTGCGCCTTGTTCGATTTCGTTTGGGTGTTTTTAATCAAACAAGATATTGTACTGTTAATACCATTGTCAGACGGGCACATAGCTCGCGATCTTGGGCTTATCGGCGTGCGCTGGTGCGCCGACCCTTCAAAGGAGTCCATTTTGTGAAGAAGGCCTTCACAACTTGCCCGTCCGACAGCGGTATTAACCTATATACTGCTTTATCTGCCGTTCCCTTGCGTTCGCACCGTTCTTAGTGATGCGCCAAACATGTGCCCGCGACAGTAAGATTCACAAATACTTCGCGCGACAAAAAAGAAATTGTTCACGAATTTTAAGATGGCGTGAACCAGCGCCATCGACGCGTTGATGCCGGCGTGTGGATAATTTGACGGAACCCTTCACTCTATAAAAATATTTTTTTTTTGTCTAGTTTTCGCAGAGCAGTTGGCAGGCCGAAAAATGGAATCTACGGGGCCAGCACGGTGAACGAGGAGGGCAGACATACTTTAAGAACTGTAACTAAAATCTCCGTTGTGGCACTCAGCATGACCTTTCACATGCTGACGTCACAGCGTCACATGGCAGATTTCATTCTTAGAGCTTTTCCTATTTCGATGCCTCGTAATTCGAAAAGTTTTCGCCGTAGATCCCAGTGATTGGCTCATCGAGGGCTCTGCGCTAAAGACGTGCATTCTTAAGAGTCTATAGAGCCTTTCAGGGGTCTAGAACAGCACAGGGTTAGCTTTCGGTTGCCAAGCCCCTAACGGGCGGATTGCCTTCGACGATGCTTTGGCGTCCCTCGAGTTGTGGATTTATCGGTCAAACATGGAAGGGGAGGGAAGCAACGTTTCAAGGTTACGGCGGAAACGTTGCCCTGATCTATTTTGTTGATCCAATATTTCCTATGTCACCAAAAACTAAACTTTTCACTGATGTACATATATAAAAAAAATTTCACAAAAAAGGTTGACCTTGGGAGACACACCCCCCTTTCTTTTATTTTTTTTCTTCCCCCTAAATCCTTCCCTGTCTCGAGCTGACCGCACGATGCATTAGCCGCGACCGTCTGCTGCTTCCTCTGGAAACCGAAAAGCACACGGGTACTAGCGGGCCGCTTTCACATACCCAAACTTTTTGGCAGCTTCGCTGCACGATCCGCTCTGTAAAGTCATCAACGCGAGATGGACCCCGAGATAACGGCAGGCGCGCATCGGTCTCAAAAAGGCAGCGGCGAAAGAGGAAATCCACGATCAAGACACGTCTGTTCCCCAGGCAAAAGAAAGGGACGGCCGGGTCGTTGCGAGACTTCAAGGGCGTCTCGGCGCAGCAATTCCTGTAACGACCGCGCTGTCACTCGAACGTGTACGACCCAACTCGTAGCCCTGCAGCTATCTCGAAGCTCAAGAAGTGAACGTGGTCATCTGGAGGAAGCTGGGCAGGTGCGCTGTCAGCTGGGAGTGCGCCGCTTGATTGAGCTCGCGTCCGCCATCGTGATCTTCGGTGGGCCTCAGGCGTATATCCCGTTCTTTCTGCGGCCTCCCCTACTCATTTGCGCGCTCCGGTTCGCTGGTGGTGGCAGAGACGGACGCGAGGGAAAGCCCTGTAGTGCTCGCTCGGCGGCGCGCATCAAGTGCAGGGGTGGTGTTGGCCAGGCAGCAGCGTCTTCCGCCGCCGAAGCGGAAGGGTGGAGGAAATTATTCCGCCCAGTGTTGTCGACACGAGATCGGAGGAGCTCTTTCTGATGTCACTGTTGGAGGACCGTTTAGGGTCGATGCGCGCTCTGCGAAGAACTGTTGGAATGGACGCTTGGTCGGTGATGCGTGTTGCTTCACCTTCACCGCCTTCTTTGACTCTTTTTTTGCTTATTATGCATTTTAATGTAATGTAGTGTAATATATATATATATATATATATATATATGTGGAAACGTCAATTCCAATGTCAGCTATCAATTGGAATTTAAAGGGGCTTTGCAACGACATTGGGTAGGAATATTTCTTACTTTACACCAACTTCCTGGCACTAGTGGAACCCAAGAATACTCGAACGCAACACCACTAACCAAGAAGCGTCTTCATCGCGGCGGAATTCAAAGAATGAAAGCGGAGCTTTCCTTTCAGTCTCTCCTTCCAAAGCCGCCTTTTGCTCTTTCGCGAAATTTGATGACGGAGCTGTGGGGACAATGGCAACAGTGTGATCCCCGGGAATGCGTCATTGAGCTTTGCGGTGATGATATTCATATGCTGCTCACACAGTGGACGCGAAGACTGCTTACGCATTCGATCTGGGCTCGTGACAATCGATGCCTCGACATGCATTCGGGTAGTGTCCAATCGCTGCAACGACGACAATAGCCGAGCCATAACAATGTCTGGAACTCATCGCGTGTCCTGTGCTTTGCCAACCCCAGCGCGTGGCTATGATCAACATTGGCGGCATATAATCGGGTCCAGATCACGTGGCCGCTCGTTCTGGCTGCGAGTTGAGGAAGTGAACGGTGCTCGTTTTTTTTTTAAATTTTTTTTTTCTGGAACTTTCATTCCGTGGGGTGAAAAGCGAACGCGTGTTTCATAGGTCATTAACGTCAGGGATCCGTTTTAAGCGGTGTTTGCGCAAAGTATAAAAATTGCTGCATCGCCCCTTTAAAGGGGTACTCCGGCGATTTTTTCATGGTCGCTGATTTGCCTCAAAACTGGCTCAACACACCGATAGACATGGCTCTACCAGTTCCCCATGTTTTGTGTGTAAAGAACGAAAATTCGCGAAGTTATTAAATTTTCGAATTTCGTTTTCATCGTGTTTCTCAAACCGTGAGTCACTACTGGCAACATTGAAGTGTGACGACAGAAATGGTACAAAGCGGGCAGTAGGCCATGTTCCATGTTCCCAACTGATTACAAGACGTTTTATGGTGGGAAAAGAATGTTTGGTAACTGATTCACTGAGAAGCACGCAAAAAACACTCGACATACTCTGTTTAAGGCTACATGCACGACCTGAAAGTCTGTACCATGTGTGACGTCTCACCACTGAAGAGCGCGCGAACATTTGAATGCTGGTTTGGGCATCATTTTCATTTATGGTTTTCTCAATTGATATTTTGAATTTCGGCAAAATAAATAGCATACCATGAAGACTGAGGTCCGGGTAGTCAGAAAATGCAATTTGTTTAGATAGCTCAAAAAAACGGCCGGAGCTGACGAGTAAGCTGACGAGTAGTGTACAAAAGACAGTCTGCATACAGATTGGAACGCGAGTCACCGCGAGATCCGCGCTTCGAATGCCGCACAGCAATGAGTTCAAGGAGGCAACTTGGCACGCGGCATTCGAAGCACGGATGTTGCGGTGCCTCCTGTTTGCAGACTGCTCTTCGTATGATGTATGAGCAGAGTGACCCCGGCTTTACTGAGCCTCGTCCTCATGCACATTTTACTTGTGCAAAACTGATTGAACTTCTCTCAGAGCAAGCTGGACCCTTCTGCTGTTACAGAGTGTGGACATTTGTATACCGAGGCGTCTCAAGCCGGCACGGAACTGCTAGCGTAACAAATATGCCGCAGTGTTGCCGAGGAACGCCCGATTGCTTCTTCTTCGTCCTTTGAAGGCCGACCGGGATGCTCGAGGAGGTACCACCGACTCATAACCTCGGGCTGTTCTGTCATGCATCGGGACACCGCATCCTTTACTTGGCCTACTCTCCTCGAAGCGACACCGCTCGTTCGGAGGCATGCGAGCGTGTAAATTGGTTGGGGCACGCATGCACCGCTGAGGGCCACACACACACTTTCGCGGTGTGCGCTAGAAGAGAAGGTTTCCGGAAGAGTGACCGCAGGAAACGCGATGACTTAACCGTCTCAGACACCCGGGCGCACAAGGTTTTCTGCGGAAACGCGAGAGCCTCGATGTAGCCAACCGCGACCTTAAAACTTGCGCCAGGAAAATCTGTTGAAACAATAAATACCAAAACACTGGGAAATTTGCCTGTCCATTTATTTCTTTTGTGGGTGGAGTGAAAGGGTTTAGTTTTTGTTTGTGCATGGTGAAAATAAATAACCTGAAAGGTGCGGTGCAGCCATAGCTATTCTTTAGGTGTATTTAGATGCGGTCGCAGAAACTTGTGTCATAAACATGTTTGGTCTCCGAAAGCTTAAGAAGCGTGCATAACCCGTCCGAGTGGTGGACGGGTGTGCATGTACAGGGGTGCTTGGTGTGAACTATGCCATTTTTTTATTTTGTTTTATAATATAGATCGTGGAGTAGGCAGACACTGTAAAGTGAATGCGAACATTTCCATCGTTCTTTATCTACTAAAAAAAAAAAACGAAAAAAAAAACCCGCCAGAAACACCAATTTGTTTTTTGCTGGCAATTCAAATCGTTAACGGAAAGACTCGTACTTAATGCGAGTTGCTACATGTGATACAAATAAAACGAAAATGTGGAATTTAAAATTTACTTTTAAATGTACTCACTCTGAAAGAGTTTCGTTCACGACACTGCCTCGTTCTTCGCAACATCCTGAATTTTCTTTATTACCCACGGTGTCTTGATAAGTTGATATAAGGTACACCTGAATAGTATCGTCCGCGTCGTATTTTTTTTCCGCATACCTTATTTGTTTCTTTGTTTTTCTTTTTTTTTCCAGATTAGTGAATATATACAGTACCGTGTGTTCCTCTTCGCCTATCTTTCGGGCGACAATGCTTTCAGGCACGTACGCCTACAGTTCAAAGGTACAACTTTTGGTCGTTACGGCAAACTTCCCCATTCGACTTGCGGGTCACACTAGAATGACTAGCTCGCGTGGAAGGCTCTTTGCACGTTTCGCGGCCGAGTTGTCGTAAATTAGCCGATTTTGTAGCCAACTGTATCCTGTGCCTGGCGCTTATACCTTCCGTAAAAAGGGGCCGCAAATCCCTTTTTATATTTTAATCTCACTTGCCCTTTGTTTTCTTGTCTCTCTCTCTCTACTTTCTTTTATTTTTCTTAGGTGGTAGTGAGCGACCCGGTTTTCGGGAGGAACTATCTGGACGTCCTCGAACCAGATCGCCGTTCGGAGTGCCGCCGTGCTGAGTGTGCGCGCGAAGGCAGAAAGACAGGGCGGAAGGGACTGCGCGACGAAAGATTGGGAAATTGTTTCAACTGCATGGCGTCCCGTTACCCGGTTGTCTTGCCTTATACACGCGTTGGCTAACGAAGCACTTAGGGGACGACAGTCCTGCTCCCTTCACACCGCGTCTGGGAGATAAATGACAAAGAGGCGAGCAAAATTCGCGTTTTGTTTTCGAAACAATTTGTATAGCTGCAAACCACCCGCTCCTTTCTGATGCAAACGAACTGGCGCGTGCCCACCTATCGGTGCAGCATGGTTCAGTCCCAGTTCCAGTCAACAAGCGTTACCGATTTCTTTTCGTAGATTTCGTGCACGATTCGGGAAGGCTCTTCTAGCCAGGCTCTGCTCCTACACACTTCTCTATGAAGGCTTATTGCTCGGGCAAAAAGTGCCGAGTCACTGGGCTTTGCAGCGTGTGAGATTCTTTGGAAGAGGGCTGGTGCATCATGTAAACGCTTTCCACAACCCCCCCCCCCCCCCCCAACCAGAAAAACAAAACAAAAAAAAAAAACGGTCGCACGTGGAACACGATTACTGGAACGGTCAATTGTATAGGGTACATTCTCTTTCGGTCTCTTTTTTTTTTTCTCTTGGAGTCTAGTAGCCGGTACCCTTTCTACGACAGCCAATTTTTCCCAAATACATCTACTTCTCTCTCTCTACCAAACTCATATACTTTTCTTATCGAGATGCACACCAGATACCCGATTTTGTTTAGAACGTCCAAACCACAGAAAGCGGTGACGGCCACGACTTGGGACTTCATTGCTTCCTCCTGATATAACTCTCGAAACGCCCGCACACATACTCCGCTAAATATAGCTAATTATTACGATACATGAAGGAGGCTCTATCGCTTTTACAAATACAAAAAGAGTATACTTTGGCTGAGAACACTTATATAGTGCCCCGATGATCGCCCTCAACCGAGTTAAAATCAAGAACGCAGTAAAGTTCTCGCTCCTTGAAAACAAACTGCTCTGGGGCGCGCAAGAAACGTGTTTTGGGCAGGTTGCTTTCGCAAGCTCGCTTCAATTTCGCCATAAGCTCGGTTGCTGTCTGTCGATTGCACTGATAAACTTTCCGCGTGTTCGGCACCTTCAGAAGGAGTGCAAAAGCGCTTCGTGAGCACGGTAGCGAGCGTTTTGCGCCTATTTGTGTATACAAAGACGCAGTCTTTGACCCGAATCCCTCCTAGGGTGTACGTAACGCGGCGAGCCACTTAAGAGGTCAGGGATGTTTCAATGGACTCCGTTTCGTGTAGCCAGGTTTCTTCCGGTATTATTTACCGCGATTGATGACCCTAAGCCTAGCCGCAAATGTCCGTTCTTCTTCTTTTCTTTTATTAACCTACCTTTTCTTCCTTCGCACCAAGCACGATCCAGCGAAAAAGTATTGGCCGATTCGGAGCACTTTCGAGCGGCCCAATTTCGCCGCCATGGCGCCGCCGAGGCAGCGGCGAAACCCGATACGTGAACGGATCGACGTCGCTTTCTCTGCTTTAACCTTACGGTGGACCGTGCCGGACCCTACGAACCCTCCCAGCCAATCCAACGTTGCGAACGCATCACGTGGCTACGTGCCCCGTCCGTCTCAGTGCCCCTCTCGAAGGCCACGTGACGCTCATGCGAAATAGGATTGGCTCTTATGGCTCGTAGAATCCTCGGCGGTCCATCTTGAAGAAGAGAATACAAGCGCCAGGGCCGACGGCGGGTCTCGTGGATGTAGTAATCCCGTGTCCGCGGCATACTGAACAACAACAACAACAACAACACGCGAACGAACGACGACGGCGATGACGACGACCCCCCGCTGCTCGAAGAGGAGCCGATGGACGATTTAGGAGCGGCTCTCCTGAATCGCGCCAGATTTCGCACACTCGACACGTACAAGGAGAAAGGACCTCGCGTGGAACGTGAGTCTGCGAGATCTCTCCTCGGGGGATTTCTTCCTTTCTTGTTCGCTCCTCACGCGCGCTGCCTGGCAAAGTAAATAAAAATCGCCCGACTGGATCTTTTTTTTTTTTTTTTTTTAACAAAGAAATTGTATTTGCGGCTCCTTATTATGAAGTGCAACAAGGCGGTATCTTTTTTACGCGAATAAAGAAGGCGAAAAAAAAAAAAAAAAAAAAAAACAGGAACAACGAGAGAAGTAAATAACGATCAGAGCTCGTTGGCGTCGCTGGCGTTCGTATATCGAGACTCGGGATCGTTATTTGACCCGCATAGGACACCTCGTTTGTCTTCCGAGGTGCTGGCGAACCATTTGTCTCTCCGCCGCTCTTCTTATGGCAGCCGCATGGACGCACACTGACGTTTTCCTGGCCACGTCTGCGCGTCCTCCAACGAGAAATATCTGCGGGGCTATCGGGACAGCCTGTGCCATTGAGCGGAGCTTTCATTCTATACACACACCGTCCGCTTAGGTAGGGATGCTTGTTTTCTCGATTTAAAATGGGTTCCACACGCGCGTGAACCACCAGAGTCGTCTGATTACTTTCTGGGCTGTAAAGTTAACCGCCATTCTGTACGCAGAGGAACTAAGGAAGAGGTGATGAGAGTGCGCGATGACGGCGCAGAGCGCCGAGCTCTGATTGGGAGGATTAGTGGGTAGACGTAAAGGCTAGCTGCCCTTAGCTCTATACCCATTGTTTCCCTCCAATCAGAGCGAATGACAGCGTCGTCTGCTCTTCGCGTAGCGTCTCGTGTTCGAACGCATTCGAACCATAAATAGAGACAAAGGCAGGTAGCCATTGCATCTTCGTTTCTTTCCACAATGTGAATTGGGAAGAAACGAAAGCGATAGCTGTATTACGGACGCGCAATGCGGGTGGTCCGTGAAGTGGTTAAGCGCGATGGAAGTTTCTAAAACCATCCAACATTACGTGTAGCAACTGGATGCTGCCAAAGTTGGATATTGCGTGACGCGGGGCATGTTTGGAAACGACTGTTTCAAGCAGACGACAGGAATATTTTCCCTTCATCGCGTCATTCTTAGCGGGATGCCAGGGTTGCCCTCTTCGCTCTCTTCGCGCGGCACGGCCGACGAGAACTCCCGACTTCCTTCTCCTCGCACCAAGAGGGGGGGCGGGGGGGGGGGGGGGGGGGGGGACGGAAAAAGAACACGATTAAAATGGCGTGAATTCGACAGGGACGAGAAAAGGCACACGTACGACAGGACTCACGCTGAGTTCCAGCTAAGTTTATTGCATCATTCAACCAAGCAACATATACCATCGCCTGCGAACATAAAAAACACAATAATAGTTCTACATTAAAATTACATGTCTACCACTCGCCAATCCTCAGATAAAACCATTAAGGAAAGGTGATTCTTTGTCAATGAGACACACCGACGGCATTCTGACATACTGGTCTCCCGCTTTTTTTTTTTATTAAAAAAAAAAAAAAAACGCCTCTGTAATTTTTATTTTTGTCTTGTCCTTTGCTCTCTCCAGAAACTTGGTCAATTTCAAAAGCGGTTTACACCCACATCGTTTAACGTGCTCAGCAAGATGATCACCCAAATTGCTTCGTACCGAAAGATTATGGTCGCGCTCTCTCTCATTGAAACACAGACAAATTTGTCGAACGTAAATGCGGCCACAGCTAAAATTAATTTCGTAAAAAACCCCACTTGTGCAATTAGTGTACATAACGGCATGTTTTTTCGCTCATTGAGCACTTTTCTCGCCAAGCTTGCAAGGAGCCGAAAAAAAGAATACCATACCTACCACCTATATTTTTTTTTTATATTATGCGATACCTTGTGCATATAAGGCACAACTTGCACTCTTTATTTTTTTTTTTTTAATCTGTTTTAGAGGAGGTGTTTTATTCTGTGATCCTTTACGTTTCTTTAATAGGCTCTCGCAAACACTTGAAAGTAGCATGTTAGGGCATCCGTAGACTGAACCTTCCTGAGCTGATCGAAGCCGGTTGACATTTTGTGCTCGCAACGTTTTGTCAGGGCCGCCAGTAAGTAATTTGTTGCGATTCATCGTTTTATAAGCTTGGAGTGGGCACTTTCGAATGACGACATACTTTTTTTTTGGATCGCGGCTTGTACGTCCAGCACACGCGTTGTTTAGAGAAATCAAGCTCCAAATCCAAAACCTGAATGTACTTCTGGATTGCCATCTCACAAGTGAACATTAAACCTGCCGAGTGAACATGAAAATTGTCGATGATTTTCGAAGCATCATCAACTTCATTTGTCCCACTCAAATCTCCTCAAACGAAAATCGTCAACGTATCAGTAAACCTTAAGCGCATGTACATCTTCAAGATACACAGCTATACGTTTATCCATTTCACCCAGATAGATATCGCACAACACTGTGCGATATCGCAGAGGACCCCATACACATACTTTAAAAAAAAAAAAAAAAAGAACTGGTTATTAAGGTTGACAGCTTTCGACGTGACATAGAATTCCGGGAGGGTTAGAAGGTTCTCACAGCTGATGCCAGCCAAATTTTGGAACTTGGTCCGTCCGGATTCCTCGATCCGGACGGACCTTACAGCACTGAAGAGTCCATCATGTGGCCCTGAATAATACAAATCTTCAACATTCACTGAGAGCTGACCTAACAGTTATAAGTTTGTCTCTGATATCCTGTACTATCTCCAATGAGTCGTTTTACAAGAAAAGGATCATCAGATGCCAACGTGTTCAGTCGACGCTGTAAATACCGACTCACTTCGACTTGCCACGAATTCTTCTTTGTTACTATTTATTACTCGTAGAAGGCACGTGGTTTGTGAGTTTTTCCGGAGAAGAACACTTCCAAAACTCCACTTTCAGCTTCGTTAACTGCATTTCGTAGGCTGTTCAGGTTCAGGTCCGTTAGCACCTTGAATGCTGCTGTTTTCTGTTGTTTAGGTCGAAAGTTACTTGACTTGAAGTTCTTTTCTATTTCCAATTTTGCCTTGTCTTGAAACATGCCTTCAGACATTACCACGAATCCACCTTCCTTGTCCGCTTGTAGAATAGCTAAACCACTCTGCATGCTTCAAACAACTGACTACTTTCTGGAAGGGAGGTTTTTCTTTGGGCTCTCGACTCACTGTGCGACTCAGGCTGTTCACTCCGTCACCGATGACCCTGTCCTGTTCTCCAGCGCTTCCTGCAACACGATAAACCATGGCTAGTAGCTGGTTCCGACTGGGGGAAGGTTCGTCGCTGAACTTAGGACCTTTCTGCAGGATCTTGTGAACTCTTTCCGGTAGTTGGACGTCCCCCAGAACCGTGACGTTGTTATTTGTTGCGGTTGCGTGGTTCTTCCTTGACAAAGGTATACGCTTAATCGCGCTCTCTGCCACAGAAATTCTGTAGTCTCTTTTGCCAACTTATCGTACTCGGCATTCCGACGATCTTGATTTTGGGACCCGTCTTCTCCATGAGCGATGACAGCCCACGATCTCGAAATTTTTGGAAAGTGTCGCTCGTAAAGTTATGGCTTTAAAAAGGTCGTATTTTTCGCCCATAATGTACGAAGAAATGGAAGCTATAGCTGTAACACGGTCGCGGAATGCGGGCGAAATGGCGCCGTTGCGTAGCTGAGGACGGAGGTGCGACGTGGTCAATTCTCATTGCCATCGTGGTTGGCGTCATGGATGTCACTGTTGACCGCCACGAGTGCTCGGTGGTCCTTGAAGTAAGTGGGCAAGCCGAGGAACTGCGTGAGCGTGCCAGTTCACGGCGGTGGCCGCCATGAGCTGGGACGGATCAGCAGGATCAGCGCTCTGTTGACGGAAGCAAGCCTCAAACCGTCGGCGCCATTAGAGTGCGCGGCTGTGACGACGCAGGGGAAGGCGTAGGTTTTTCTTCGCGACGTTGATCGGTGAAGGGAGGGGGTAATGTTGAAGTTGAGAGATGAGTGGAAAGGGGAACGCAAGCGGAGAAACGAGGCGAAGCTCTGCGGGAAAGGCGGCTGCAAGGCGACGTGCTTTAGCAGAACAGCTTTACGTTTCGAGTTGGGTTCTAGTAGAGAGATGTTATAGTGAAATCGAACGCGTAGCAACGGGATACCGCAAAGTGGGATTTTGTATAGCGCGAGTAGTGTTTGAAGACAACTGTTTGAGGCAGACGACAGGAAGACTCTCCGTTCGTCGCACCGGTACTGGCCGAACCGCCGGGGCTCCCCTCTTTTCTCTCTTCGCTCTGCTCACCCGACGGGAAGACCACAGACCCAGCTTTCCCACAAGAGGGGAGAGAAGGGTTTTGCATAGCGGCGACGACAGCCGACGAGCTCGAAATATCTACAAAGTGTCGCCCGTAAAGCTGTACCTTGCTTTAAAAAAAATATACTAATTTATCGATAACATCACTGCGGTGTTATCACTCAGTAGAGCTGCGAGTGTATGAATGGCACTCTAGTCTAGGACATTCGAACCCACCGCGAGACACTGGCGTCACTGTGCGTGGTGGTAGACGGCGGCGACGGCGGCTGGGAAAAACAATTCGTCGGTCACGCTGCTGACAACTGTCATCCGACACGTCCATTTGTCGCCACTTTGACCGTGGTGCGCCACTGGTATTCTTTTTTTTTTTTTCTTAATCAGCCCCGTTCACAAGGTTTTAGCCTTTTTTATTTTGTGATTCACTGACGCTTCCGATTGCGATCATACACTTTGTAGCTTCGGCGAATGACTACCGAGCTCTTTCTAGAAAATCTTTAATTTCTGTGCATTCCTTCGGTAGAGTCAAAAAATTCATCTTGCGACTGTGCTGTAAGGAATTACGCGTCGTTTTTTGAGCACGCGTTTTTGCACGCGTGTAATCGAACTCGCCTAGAAACACGTTGATTGTATGCCTCAATTGTGCGCTCTCATTTATTGTGCACTCTCATTTAAAACTAAGACTGCTATCGTTTTGGTTGCTGATTCTTACCAACCTGTATGTTTTGCGCGACCGTCACGCGTCAAACGACAAGTAATGCGGGCTTTGCACATTTGTCTTCGGTGGCCCACTCGTGTCAACCATTCGATAGGGGAGTGTGATTTACTACAGCATTTTTTGTTTGGTATTGTAGATGAACGCTCTTGTCCCACACTCATTAAAATTCGCAGAGTGGGCCAGCGCCGAACTTTTAAGTTGGCCAACGTCTCGCAGTTTGTCGTCGCTAATTTCCCGGTCATTGCACACTCGCGCACGTAGACCCGTGGGGAAGCTCTAAGGCGCTCTCATTTTACCCAGAGCACCGGTTACTCAACGGCGTCTTTCCACATCGGCCTACCAGGAGAAGGCGAAGAAGCAACAAAACAGGTTAACTCGGCTGCCCTCCAAAGTTTCTCAATTGCGCGGTCGCGTCTCCCCCCCCCCCCCCCCCCTGGGGCTTCTGAGCGACTAAAATGGGCTTAGCGGCAGGGGGTAACTTTGCCTAAACATGTGCGTTCATTAAAACGGCAGCTCAGCTTACGCTTGATGGACTCTACCCCAAGAACTACCGGGAGAAAGCAGAATAAAACAATTCAGAACGACGAAATAATCAACGATCCGTACAGGTTAGAGATGGAATTCTCTGCTTCGCTCAGGGGGACGGCGGAGATAGAGGAATATATTGTGTTGATAAAGGGACATATTCAAATGACACTCTTGAAATGACACCCATGCGACACACGACCCCAGCGGAGACAGTAAGATGCTGTCGTCTCCGCGCGTTGCTGGCTTTGGTGAGTCGTGGCGTAATTTCCAGAAGCATGACGATTATCGTCTCAGAATGAGACCACAAAACTGCTTTCAAAGGCCCCCGTAATGTTAAAGGGAAAGCGGTTGCGTACAAACAACGCAGTAAAAAGACCATAACGCCCTTACTAAAAACAGCAACAACAACAACAACATTGAATTGACGTTTTAAACGTGCTAATGCACGCGCGGATTCTGGGGAAATCGAAGCCCGTTCTTGCTTATTTCCTTGTTCTGCGCGTGTGGAGTGAACACAGTTACTACGTGACCGCACGGAGTACACATACAAGTAGCACTACCGTTTACGAGAGCTGTAATTAGGAGGCGGCATTGTTCCGACGGCTACTCCGTTCCTGTCATCTGTTGTTTGTTCTACGCTGTTGGCCTCCGTCCAACAACGCGGCTCTTTGTCGGCTGTTGTGACACCTTGACTGTTATCTAAATGAACGACCATTCTTGATTGAAGGAGTGTAGAAGTGACGCGAGGGCAGGCCGTGTAGACGAAGATCCACTTCCTTGGAACCGGGACTTAGCCCTTCCTTGCTGCAGTGAGTCGATTCTCTAACTCGGCCCCAGGGCATCCTTCCTTCTTGGCTCTGTCGTAGCATGCCGAGGGCTCAAGAAAAGCGATAAACACGCAAAACGAGACTTCCGGGTGGCGCGTCGCATTGTCCAGAGGCTCAAGAATTGATGCTGTACACATCATGTCACCACCTCCTTGTTGACGACGCTGGTACACGAACCTTTCCATGTTATCATCGTATGTAACCATTATGTACATTATATATGCAATTTAATATGCATGTATACTATGTCGTCGTCATATGTGTAAAAATCGTCACACATAATATATCATCGATTGTACATATTTCGTAATCATGACACTTCTGCGACGCCACAACGCTTGTCAAAATAATACTCTTGCAATCACGTGAAACAGAGACGGAAAAGTTGGAAAGCCCGGTAGAAGAAGCCAGATCACTGAAAGTAATTAAGTTACAGCTTGAGTTACTTGAACTAAAGTCTAATTACGTTACGAATGTTTTTACAATCTTACGGATGGATCTAGTTACAGCATTCAGTTACCCACAAAAAGTAATCAAGTTACGTTCCAGTTTCTTTGAAAATTTCTTGTGATGTCTAGATGTATTCACAAGTCATTCACAGGTTAGGGTTCGCGCAGTGACAGCACATGGTTCTGACGTGGAATAAAAACTAAATCAGTGTGGGCTTTTGTTTTTGGAGAACTATTTGTAATTAAACCAAGCTGCAAGTTACCTCAAACGTGTCACTAGCAGTTACATTTACAGCTACTGAACCTTCATAGTAATTTGGGAGGAATTCACTTACATGAATTTTAACTATTTTTCCAGTAACTTCTATGCTTTTAATAATTTATTTTACAGCTCTACAAGAAAAAAGAAAAAGGAAAGAAACCCCTTGGAGAATATTTAATAATGAAAAACGCTATACTCCGTTTCAGCTTCCGTCCGAGCGCAGCCAAAAGCTGAGGGACGGTTCGCAACTTCGAGAAGAGCATTCTTACGTACCACGAAGTAGTCCGCAAAAGATTTTTTTTTTTTTTAATAACTGTTTTGTGCGTAAGCATTGCACAATATTCCAGATGTGTACTGCTGAGAATGATCTGCAACTTAAGGAATTAAATGCGTGAATTTTATGATTTTATTAGTATATGTAAATGCATTTGGGTTTGGTGAAAACACGTACGTCCGCTGGCAACACGGCTACAGCGCTCGGTTTTTTGTGTGATTTCGTTCCCGTAATGGTCGAATCATGTGCTTCTCTGCTTTCCTCACTGAGTCGCTTCAAAACATCCTTTCGCAAAGGCATGTTTGGACATTAGGCGCGAGAGGTCGTGATGTATGTGTGCTTTCAAATTCGGCAGGAGACTCCGGCCATGTGTACCGCGAATGCGTTGTAAACAAGAAAAGCGTCCGGGCCACTACAATTCACTGATACGCGGCGAAATCAGGGCACCCCTTTGCCTGCCGATCACATTGAACGCCGAGAAGCTGGTGGAAAGGACTGCGCCTCGAGCCCTGGTATATCCAAACAATACAAGGAAACGTCAACGGCCGGGTCATCCGTCACCTTGCAACGTGTACTTATATCTCGAAACTATGCCGAACAGGTAGAAAGCTCGGACACAGACGCCAGCGGCCAGCCTACGTACTGACATCCCCTGTGACTAAATTTCAGAACGTGAAAGGGTTCTTCTTAAACCTGTAGCAGACGAAATACTCGGAGAGCGCGGGCGCGCCGCCAGCGGCGCGGACGACCAGCGGCGCAGCGGCGCGATACAAAAGTGCAGGCGAGATCGCGTGACCTATGGCGGGCGTGTGATTGGCTCCGGCCACACGTAGCTTTGGCTGCGCTCGGACGGGAGCTGTAACGAAGTATAGGCAACTACGGGCTATAGCGAAGGCATTAACTGTCCTATGGAGCGAACCGGCGTCATCAGCTTTTGAAGCCGCTACAAACGACACTTAAACTCCCCTGTCCCAATGGAGCGAAGTGAAGCCGCGATCGGATGGATAGCCTCCCATTGGCTGGCGCGCGTCTTAGTTTCAAGGATCAAGGCTCCCATTGGCTCTCACGCGGCGTAGTTCCAGGGGACGCCACCAGAAAAGCCCTCTCCGTGGCGGCGCAACGCACGCAGCAGCCCGGCCGCCGGTAAGAGCCGTGAGCCTGGCCGCACAGCCCGCTTGGGCAAACTTCGGAGAGGTTGCACGGCCGAGCTCAGCACGGCGCGGCCACTTCACGAGAGCGCGTGCTCGGCCGTCAGCCGCTACCTCGGCAGTAGCGAAACGTGGCCGTCCAAGCCACTACGCCGCAGAAGAACTAAGGGAGTGGAAGAACGACATTCATGCTTTCGCATTCACAACTCATAAGAAGTGCTTAGGTGTCCTCAGGCTGTTTAATAAATTATTGCCAGTGGTATATATGAAAGCGATGAGATTATATGAAGCACGAGTTGGTAATTTTCTGTTATCTAGCGGCCATCTTGTCCATGGCGACGTCCCGAAATAGTTAAACACCGGTGGGTAGCTATTCGAAGTCAGGGAGCCTAAAAACCGGCAAAAGCTTGATTGGGACAAATGCTCTAAGGCTGCGGTTCGCACATGTACCTCAGTGCCGTGGTGACAGAGTCAGCGGCGCTGCATTAGCATTACTAAGAAGTTTTAGTTTTCGATACCTCCAATAACGATCCCCGATAACGATACGATGCACTCGCAAAGACGTCGGCCAAGTATCGGATATTGTTATGTGAACGATCTACTAAAACTGCCTACTGTCAGAGGCGTTGAGTTAGCGCTGCGCCGAATGGTTGAACGGGCGGGCCTTTATCCGGAGCATTGCAGCTCTTCCGCTGTCCCTCGTAAACTCGGGTTTCTCGGCGATGTCTTCTTCCCGGAATTTAATGTTGTTTAGGATGCAGTCTACGCGCCGACGGGCGCTGCCTTGCTTGCGGTCGTGGCCAACGTGTTTCGGGGGTGTTTGGTCAGCTGTCAATCGACCGAGGGGAGAATCATCCGGCCGACGACTGCTGCCGGGCAAACAGGGGCCGGTGGACGACCGGGCCGCTGGGAGGGCCGGCTCCGAAAGAAGGAAAGAAAACCGAACAACCAAACAACTCGTTACAAACTTGTTTCGGCAGCGTCGCCCTGCCCCGGCCCCCTTGTTGGGCGAGGCCTCGTTTGCCGGAGGGACCGGCGGTGACCACCCGGGGCCCCCTCTTCTCCCGCTTCTTCCCAGAAATGCGCGCACAAAAAGAACCCACCTTCCGCATCTCCGGTGTGCAAAAGTTCGCTATCGCCCGTGATAAAATTAATAGTTTCCCGAAAACGGCAGTTATCGGCTGGTTCTGTAAGCCATTCCTCTTCTCTAACCCCCTGCTTTTGATGTGAGAACCGTTTTCGTGTTTACAATCGTGCTACGTCATGTATAAATTTTTTTTCTTTTTTTTTTCGTTTTTAGAAAAAACGCTTTTGTGAGAAAAGTTGGTACTGTAGTTTGTACGTCAGGGTTGAGGGATACGTGTGAGGAAAAATATATATCGCAATAGTCTGTTGCAGGTTGAGAAATGCAGGACGAACTCCCTTTCGACAAAACTCTCTGCTCGCCATGATTGGTTGTTTCCTTTTCTCTCCAGCGTTCTCTCTGCTAAAGTGAAAAGAATACACATGGCCCCTGTCCCCTGAAGCAAACTATACACCAACTCATGTTTAAAACAAACCAGAGCGCCCCTAGCGGACGCCACCGGCGCCGCGCATGCGCGGTGGACGGTGCGCAAGAAGCTCGCCGTCGCCCATAAACAAACCATTGAATTGCGTTGTTGTCGGCGTCGGTGGGAGTCCCCGTGCTCTTTTTCGCGGTGGAATTGTTTATTCTACGTCCTCCTAACAATACCTGACTACTTGAGCGGCTTTAGCAAAAGTAACGAGGCTCGTTACACTGCAAAACTTTGCGTGAATAATGTGACGTGCGGCGATTAATTTCACGTGGACGCCGCAGAATGGGCGCTAAAGCCTGACTCCCACGATGGGATTCATCTCGCTATTTTCAGTCGCGACGTCGCTCGGGCTGCAAAAGCGTGGACCGTAGCTGAGTTGGTGGACGTCGATACTGAAAACAGCAAGTAGAATCGGGCATTACAAGACGGTGACGGCCACGGGTTGCAACGATCAACATATTCTTGTATCTACTGTTTACACTTTACTTACCCAACCTTAACCAACCTTCAAAAGTGTTTTAAAGCCTGCACTTACTTCTTATCGCAATTATCGGGTCAACGTTTGGTTTACGGGCCGCTGTCGTTTGAACGAGCTGACGACAAAAATCAGACAGGTTTGAAAGAGCAGACGACAGTTCGAACGGATGCGCAATGGAGTGCGGGCAAGAAAGAAGCACCGCGTCCCGCGTCAGCAAACTATCGGAATGTCACGTTGTCGGCGTCTGTGTGAGGCATGCATACTCTTTTTCGCGTTTGAATTGTCGATTCTACGTCCTCATAGCAATGTCTTACCACTTTAATCGCCTGAGCGAAATTATCAAGGTTCGTTACGCCGCTAAACTTTGCGTAAATTATTTGACGTGCGGCGATTCATTCGCATGAACGCCGCAGAATGGACGCCAAAACCATGATGAGATCCTTCTAGCTATTTTCGGTCGCAACATCGTTCGTGTTGCAAAAGTGTAGAAGGTAGCGGCGATGATCGACGTAGATACTGAAATTCGGAAGCGGGAACACACCAAGCGTAACAAGTCGGTGATGGCCACTGGTACCAATGATCAACATCTTGTATCTACTGTTTTCACCGAGCCAACTTCAGTCTTTTGAGGCCTGCAATTACTTCTTATTGCAATTACCGGGTCAAAGTTTGGTCTACGGGCCACTTTTGTTTGAACGAGCAGACGACAAAAAGCAGACAAGTTCGAAAGAGCAGACGAAAGTTCGAACGATCAGGCGGCCATGTGAATTTGAAGACTCACTGAACCCGCGGGTGGTCCGGAAAACTTGGCGGTTTTCTCTCGTTCATGTTGGAACACAACTAAAACTGGCGAGCACAAAGTGTTGCCCGCACAAGCAATCGTAGTTCGACAGCGTCTGGTTTGCCCTTGTCACGGCTACTATCCACGTTCTCGGACGAACGGGGGGGCAGAAACACATGAAAACTGATCTTCAAACCTTTCCAGACTCTCTTGGTACAGCCCCGTCGCAGCATTTTGACGAGAAGGCAGGTTTTCTGTCTGATTTCTCCCGAAAGAACGCAGGAATGCATGTCACGCACCGCGACTTCTGCACACCACCCCAGACCGGAAGTGCGCCCGACGCACCACCACCGCGGCGTGACGTAGAAGAGTTGAGTTCGCCTATAGCGCCCTCCAACTAAGGCTCTGTGCAAATTCCAAAGCCCGTTCCGCAATTCAATTAGGAGACGTGCCGAACTACCTCTCTCTTACTCCCCCCCCCCTCCCCCCCCTCTTTATTTTTTAAACGTAGATATATCTTAGCGCTGCTGGAGCAATTCTTACCTCTTTCACATCTCTCACGCTCAACTAAAGCATCATCATTTTGTCAGCGCACAAGATTTCTCAGGGCGCGGGAGCAATACCACTTCGAACCCAAGACCTATAGGTGCGCCTTTGAGCTCGTCTCGTAGCGCATCTTGCAGCGTCTCCTGATGAGCGTGACATTAGCCCCGCGGCGAAGCCAAGACGGATGCGTCTGCCGCTTCGCTTAGGCTCTGGTTGAGCTTCGGCGTGTTTGCCGCCTGATGGTACGTTTACACCTGAAAAGAAATCCGCTGCCGCGGGAGCGGATCCGCTCCCGGCGGCGGCGGCGACGAGCTGGTTGTGTTTACATCTATTTCCTTCGAGCAGTGGCGGCAGCGCCGGCTGCGGCAGCGGTTCCCGCAACGTCTCGTCAAATATGACGAGAAGGCGCGAGAGTTCCCGCCTCGGCTCTCTCTCTCCCGGGCGTTGCTGCTCCCGGAAGAACGCGTACTGATGACGTAGGCAACGTCGCGCTGCGCAAGAATGTCACATCCGGTCAGCGAAACGCCTCGTTCGGCGGCAGAAATAGATCCCGGACCTATACGGCTCGCCGCCGCGTTTTCCGCCCAGCGTTTCGCCCCAGCGGCAAAAGCTGGGCGGATCCGCTGGCGGATCCGCAAGTGTAAACGTACCATGAGGCGGGTCGGGCCTCCGCTAACAATGATGATACTGCAGGCCTCGTCTTCTACGTGGTTTCGGTTAAAGGCGTTACTTCACCGACCGAAAACGAGAGAGGAACTGTTACGAGCTCCTCCCTGCTGTCGTGTGAATGTTATAACTAGGGTTCGGAGTTTTCGGTTTAAACCGATAAAAGTACGCCGAATGCATTTTCGGAAATTCGGTTTTAACCGAAAAAGGTCAGTTTGTAGGTTCGGCGTTTTCAGTTTAAACCGATAAAAATCGATAAAAGTACGTCTAATCCGTTTTCTAAAATTCTGTTTTAACCTAAAAAGGAGCGTTTTTTCGGGCCGCGTCGATGTGGGTGGGGGAGGGGGAGAGGGAGGGCTTTGCAAGGTTCGACATTGCGTGACGTCTTCGTGATATCCCTTTTCCAAGGTTCAACATGCAACAAAAGAGGTCTTGGATTGGCCTTCGCAGGACTTCTGTGTCCTTTCTCTGATCGGGCTGAGTGTGTCAAGTTCCCAGTCCTCCCCAAAAAAAGTTCGGCTGTGGGCTAGTGTAAGGTTTTTCGCTTCATGCACTTCACAGGACATCGAGAAAAGCCGTCAATACTTTTCTTAACACCCTCCCTCAAACTTTTTTGTGGTTAAAAACATAAATACAATGGACTTTTTTTTTTTTTTTTGCCATTCGATTTGTTGGTGTTTGTACGGTCATCACCTCAGACGGTCACGTCGTCAGAATGGGAAGAAAAAAGAAGCACACTGAAGATTATGCCCGCGAATTCCGCAATTCCGAAGTGTGTCCTGACGGAAGTTGTAGCGAAAACCACGTATGTATATGTGTTGTTATTCTTTGAGTGATCACAAATATCACAGCTACAAGGATCATCTGATCCGGTGTCCGATGGTGTTTCTTTCATATTAACCGACAAAAAAAAAAAAAAATCGGTGAACCTTTTTGAGAATAAATATACACCCAAAAAATACCCTAAAATTAAATTTTAAAATAAACATTGAAAAAAGTACGCCGAATTTTGAAAAAAATAAAAACTGAAAACGCGGAACCCTAGTTATAACTTAAATGCAACGACCTGCAGCGTCACGCCGAAGACGGCTTTTGCGCCCAACTTTGCGATTTGGTGTGCGTAATTAACCACAGTCAGTGGCAACTTGGGAGAAGTTTATCTCGAAACACACGTTAATTAGAAGATTTCTAAGAAAAAGAAAAGAAAAAAAAATAGAACAGTTTCAAAATAAAACAACCTTGAAGTTCCCAGTATAAACACGTACACCTTTTACAGTAACTTAAGAAAGTTTATTAAGGAATTTATTTAATTAGAAAATTGACGGCTTCGATAATCCTTGGATGTACTCTCTACACTCTAAAAAAAGCCCGTGAGTCTCCTTTGCCGCACAAAACTCGGAGAGCCAATCACTGTAACTTACGGAGGCAGTTCAGCGAATGTCGATGCCGAAACATATGTTTAGACCGAAAAACTCAGTCAGAATTGTGATATTAAGCAATGCAAGCGTGACGTATTGCATTGCTTAATGTCACAACTCAGACTGCGTTTTTTTGGCCTAAACATATGTTTCGACATCGTCATTCGCTGAACTGCCTCCGTAAGTTATAGTGATTGGATCTCCGAGTGTTGTGCGGCAAAGGAGACTTACGGGCTTTTTTTAGAGTGTACTATCGCGGTTGCGGCAAGGCGCCCGCGCGATTTTTCCGCCTCTTATCTAGCCCCAGCCTTGTACCTGCTCCATGAGTGGTGACTTTAGTGCGCCATTAGTCTTCTCACGCGCTCAAAGTCTTTCTGAAAATGACTGATTTAGTGGTTTTCGATAAAGCTCAGCAACTTTCTAATTGGAACCATATGTCTATTTCCACTAATTAAAGAGCTAATTAACACATTTTAATTAATTAGCTGGCTAATTAATATGTCTTGGCAATTCCTGACGTCCGCCGTGGCTGGTAGTTTGTTCCCGAAGACAGTTCCTTTTTTTTTCTTTTTTTTTTCAAACGCCCTAATTTTAAGATTTTTTTAAAGTCTTCGCAAAAACACCATGTATATATATATATATATATATATATATATATATATATTATTTTTTTTTACATTTGTAAACTAACTCAATTTATACGCCTTATATAAGTTATACAAGTTGTGATATCTTCATTGGACAAACTATGTATGAAAAATATATGTATATAGGATTTTCGGAATAAAAGGGGACGATTCTTGAGGAGCAATTATTCTGCTCGAAAACCTCTCGGAATGCGGCCGACATTTCGCAAAGATATTAATGATTTTTTTGAGGGCACAACAAAAAGATAATCGTTTTGCAAAATGGCGACTATCTTTCCCAGACCATTCCGAAGCCTATTTCTGTCCCTTATACATAATTTACCAAGTTAGTCTGTGGGACAGTGCCTCAATTACTTTCTTTCTGTCAACCATTAAGGTGATCTCTTTGGAAAAAGATGCCCCTCTGCGCGGGATTGCTTTTGCCCGTCTCGGGGGCTCACGCGTTTATTACTTTACGAGGCGGATGATACATCACTCTTGTTCCACTCTGCACACAGCCAGAGGCACGAAGTAAAACTCTTTCTACCGAAGTTTGTTCTCTAGCGGCAACTTTTAGCCTGCCTCGTACCGCATCTCTACCTGCGCTAGACAGCGAACGCAAGCAGGTACCGATTTCTCTATCCGCGTGTACGGCTACACTTGTCTCAAGCCCGCTGCAGTCTCAAAGCGAGATGATCTAGCGTTGCAATTTAATTAGAAGACGCATCCAATTTGGTCCCTCCCTGACACACCCCGTACCACTGCAGATGAAACAATGACTCGCCCATCATTTTCCTTTTTTTGGTCCGGGGGGCCTCTTTCAACCTGCAAGAACCGGCCCTAAATACATCGTCCCGGTACAGCGGTCTCAAGACCGAAGGACCTCGTCTCTTCTATGGTAAAGCGGCGCTCGTTGAATCGAGAGGCCACCATATTCCTAAACGAGAGCGCCTCCTCGGCCGCGTGCGAGACGACGCACGCGGGGTGATGGATGACCGTGGACTGCAGTAGCTGCAGCTCCCTCAAGGAACCAGACCACAGCCACGACGTGTGCTCCTCTTCCGTCCGTGAGGCCACCAGGAAATTCGAGTCGTGACCGACCTTCCGACATCGACTTCTCTGTTCTCTCCCTCTCCCTGACGAACTGTCAGCTGCGGACTGCACACACACATACACGCACTCACATACGCCAGGTCTCAGGAGAAAGTGAAAGTAAGACGTTTATAAATGGCTCGGCGGCGGAAGACGCGTGCTTTACTGGGATCAGCTGATTGCGGCCGCCCGCATATACACCGGCCATTTTTGGGGACACGGTTGGGACTCGTCGTGACTCGTCGTCTGCGTTTTGTTCTAGCTTTTCAGATGTATGGACGCGGCTACTTGTAAGGATAGTGAGATGTTCGACGTGTATACGAACCAAGAAACGAGACGTGAAATACGAGACGCGTGGTTTCCTTCGTTTAGGGGTTGCTTGCTGTCTGTTCACCTGATTCCTGTTCATGCGAGTACGTGTTTGTTGTTTTGTCGTTCTCGTACGGGTGTCTTGTACGCTTCCTCGGACCGAGCAGGTGTCCCGGTTTTTGCGTGGATGAGCACCGTTGGGTGATCTGTGGTCTTCCCCCTAGTAACGTTCAACTGAATTGTTGCGCGCTTTTAATTGGGCCTACGAATACGGTTTTACTAAACTTGTATGTGAGGGTCGGCTGTTTCAGTCACACAGTACCGTTTTATTACGTTACGAAGCTCACGTACACATAAGTCGAGATACGACCGCAAGTGCATCATATTTCGCGTGCTTTAGGTGTTTGCAACGCTTCGTACGAAGCACGGATGGGCCGGTGAGTTGCAGTCGCATCTCGACGTAAGCGTATTAATGCTGGTTTAAAGCTGGTTCACACTGCCCCATTTTCTTACGTTAAGCTACGTTACGTATAAGTCACCGAAATATTTGTGTCTCGAATGCCGCGTGTCATGCTTTCTCCTTGAACTGGTAGCCTCGCTTAATATGAAGCACAGAGGTCCCGGTGACTTCAACGTAATATTTCGTAACGTAACTTAACGTTAGAAAATGGGGCAGTGTGAACCAGCCTTTACAGATCACAGTTTTCTTACGTTTTCTCACGTTACGTATAAGTCACCAAAATATTCACGTCTCGAATGTCGCGTGCCGTGATATCTCCTTGAGCTGTTAGCCACGCTTAAAACGAAGCACAGATGTCCGAGTCACTTGTACGTAAGCTTTCGTAACGCAACGTAACTTAGGGAAACGGGGCATTGTGAACCAACCAGCCTTGTAAGAAAACGGTGCTCCGTGAACCAGCTTTTAGCGAATGTACGGAATACTCGTGCAGACAATATATATTAAAAGAAAATTACGAGTAGATACATCGGTCGATTCTTTGGGAATGCATGACCCTGGTGAAACGCCACACACGTCTCCCTTTGGGAATCGCTAACCCTTACCCCTTCACTTTTGATTTGACTTTCTATTTTGCTTCCTTTATTTTTTGCTGCCTTTTTTTGGCCTCGTGACTGGGTTCAGTGTTTGCGTTTGTTAAAGGGGGACCTGTGTGTGGCGTTTCCCGAGGGTCATGTTAACACATTCCCTAAGAATCCACCAATGGATCACCCTGTAATTTTTTCATCCTTTTTTCTGTACTCTGCCTGTGAGAGTACGTCGACGTTCTTGGATACGGTCATCTATATAACTCGTGAAAAGAACCACATTTATGCCACTCGTGGAAGAAACCGCATCCATATCACTCCTGGAGGGAATCGTATCCATAGTTTTAACTACACACACACATCACAGCCCACGCACGCTACTACGCACACCCAGAGTGAAGAACAACCGGCGACGGCAGAGCGGCAATTGAGCACGCCCGCATCCCCCCGCACCGCGGTGCCTCCTCCTCTTTGACCCCGCGTCAGCTGTATGATGCTTTGACGAAAACGAAAGGGCTCGTTTTCACGAAAATTCGTCGGTGTCTGTCAGTGTTTCAGCGTCGGGCAGAGAGGGAGAGGTTGAGGCGCACTGACGTCAGCGCTTCGGGCCAATGGGAGCGTCGTACCCGTCACGCTCTCCTCATCCTTCTCCCTCCCTCCCCGACGCTGACAAATGAAAGACACCGCCGGGTCTTCTTGAAAACGAGGTTCTAATGGTAACGCGATAAACATATTTTATAAGCCGAGATATGCACCGAGAAACTGAGGGAAAGGAGGATACGAGAGGGAATGTCAGAACACCGAGCTCTGGGTCGAATGGTTAGTGGGTAGACCTGAAGCTAGTTGCCTTTGTCCTTACTGCACTCGTCGAACGCACTTGAATGCGAAAGCCAAAAGCCGGATGCCGGCGTTCCGCGTTCTAACGTGTTCGACGTGTGCAGTGAAGACAAGAGCTTCAGGTCTACCCACTAATCCTTCGAACCAGAGCTCGGCGTTCTGACGTCCCCTCTCGTCTCTTCCTTTCCCCCAGTTTCTCGGTGCACTGGTCGTCGTTGGCAGAGGTCCGTTCGGAAATCGCAATGACCGAAGGATCGGTCTCATTCCCCTGTCGCTATCTGCAAAAACTACCGCCGAACACAGCTGGCGTCCTGGTTGATCCACTACCAAGCAACACGATAAGAGAGTCATCCAGATCTTTTAATGAACTTCCACGAAACCGTGATGCGCTTTGGTCCGGTTTTTGACAGATTCGATCGCTCTTGGTTTCACTGTAATCTTTTTTTTTTTTCTACGCAGAAGTATTTATTTTAATTAGCGGAACATTTTGCATTGGTGGAAACATTAATTTGCTCTTACCGCGCCATAGAAAGGTGTTCACGATTTAAGCGTAAATGTCACTCGTCCTTGTTTTGCCTCGCCTGGTGTAGAATGCGTTATAGGCTTGGCTGCACAGGGAAGTATAAACATAAAAAAAGAAAGCGACGCAGGAAAAACAAAATCACGGAAGTAATTTTATTTCTCGTCTAATTGAGAAACGCGAGCGTTCACTAAATTTGATGGGTGATGCATCGTCCGCCAAATCTGGCGGACGGTTTATAAGATGATCATTTTGTCAGAAATAACCACCACGGGCTGCATTACTTTTTTGTCCAAGGGGAAATGTTTTCGACTTTCTGTCGTCGCCCGTACCGTATACGTGAACGAGAGTAAACAGAGAACGTGGTTAAAAAAATATTTTATACTCGAAATAAAGAAAAGAAAAGAAAAAAGAGGCAAAGCATTGGAGAAAAATTCAAGGAACTCCATTTCTACATGGGTGTTTCAGGGATAGTGAATTTGTCTATTCAGAGACGCAAAGGAGAGAAGAGCGATGCTCCCGCCTATCCAAGTCAGCGTGCACTGTGCAGCGAAAACTACCGCAGCCTGACGGCGAAAATGTGAAACGAGGAGCGGGCAGAAAGAGAGGAGTGAGAGCGCCATTGGAGTAGCGAACACCGGCACGCCTCTGGAGAGCCACAAACTGCCATGCAGGCACAACGGGAGTACCGGTGTGCGTACGTATTCGGAAAAAAACATGTGATGTAAGTCAACGGGCCGGTTTCGGCTCTCGGATTGGCGCGTTTTCATGAACATCACATCAAGTGGTTTAAGGGAGGGAGAGAGAAGAGGGGGTGGCCGAGTCTTAGGTAAATACTCCCCAGTGATTCATGCGCTAGCCTTTAGCCAGCTCCCAGATTTGCTTACCTCAAATCACTTATTTCACAGGGCTTTCTGAATACTCTACCGGGGGCCACTGATCCATGGCTGCAAGTCTATCCCGTCCGTCACTGTGTAGAAACTAAAAAGAAAAAAAAAAAAAAGAAAACAAAACAGTGAATGCAAGCAAGTGTTCTTCTGCCAAAATTCCTGATTCTGATGACGTGTGCATTTGTCTTTCCTGACATTCGGACTCCCATGAGTACTCTGCCGTGCGACGATGACTGTGCAGCTAACACGTCCCAGCTGCTTCGAGCAGGTGTCTTCTTCTCGAAGTCTTCCTCAAATCGGTCGTGTCCTTTCTTTCCCACTGAGACGGAAGCTAATCCAACGTAACGTACAGTGCGCGCACTGCTCATTAACGTTCTACAATTTCCTTAACCCGGAACTGACATGAAAAGAACTGGCAAGGTCATACCAAGTCATTACGGACGGTCTTAACGAGTGTAGTACCTCTTTATGTACCCCGAGCAATTTACATCTCGACTGTATAATCTCACACACTTGTTGACAGAACTACTATTGTAATAGATTTGCTTCTTTGGTGCCGTATTTATATTATTGTTACGTCGGTTCCCACGCGAGCGTCTCGGTTGTCCCTTCGTGTATAATCTATATTCTCCTTCCCTACGTTTGCACGTAGTCCTTCCGGAACCTCGGTAAGATCGGGTGGTAGAACTGAATCTTCACTATGCGCGCCGAAATAATTAAGAAACAAATAATGACTAGGTGTTTAGATCTGATTGAACTGCGTTTGTAGTGATTTATTTTATTTGTTTGTTGAAGTGGCACAAATTTCCTGAAGCTCTTTCTCGTTTTACCAAGGGCACGGTGCCAGCCTCGTCCTCGTCCTCACTTGTGGTCCCTCGATTTTCATCTCATGACATTATAGTAGCGTCATGCTGTTGTCTGCCGTGACCCTGGCGATGATACAGCAGCGGAAGTGAATGCGAGAGACGCCTGTTCTGCTGCAAGTTGCTCTTCAGCTCGGCACTCCGCGAAAGCTTCAGCTGCCAGGAGTTGGGACACGGCGACAACAGCGACACTCGAATTCACTCGTACGTCGTGGACGGAACTTCTACGGCGAGCCGCTAGGATTGCAACATCCGACAGCATGACAGGCCGACTCCTGTGACGTCATTTGTTGCTGCTTTTGGGACAACTTTCGATGCATGGGTGGGTGTAGAGTGCACATCTCGAAGACGCGTTCCAACCACCATACCAAGGGCACCGATCCCCATTGCGACAACCGCATACGGCACTCGACTGCGGCGCGGAAACATCGTGAGTACGGCCTTCTTCCACGGAATGAAGACGTCGCAGAAGGAAAGGAAGTTAAAAAATAAATAAATAAAAAAATAAAAAAAGTAGGCGGCGGTGACTAGAGCAATACTTTGACCGGGCCGATCGTACGCCTCGCGCCATTACGACCAACAATCGAGACGCGTAGACAATGCCGCCGTACATTTCATTAGGACGACCCGGGCGCGCGAAGGGTGCTTTCGCCCAAGTATAGAAAGGTCTTGCCGACCGTTGAAGGCTCGCAAACAATTCACCATTACTGTTTGAATCGACAGCTCCTTCGGCGAACCGAAAGGCTTTCCTGCCTTTCCTCCGGCCTGTGGCGAAGATAAGAAGACGCGCTTGTGTGGGCCTCCGGGCAGCGTGAATGGCGGCCGTCTATTTTAGATGGTGCTCTCCGTGGACGCCGAAATTGAGTGTTGTTGACTGGCTCGAAAGAGAAGCGAACTCTATCTCTCTGGGGCCGCGAAGAGCGGAGGAGGGTGAACGAGTGCGCGAGTCACTCGAGTTTCTTCTCTTACTTCTCGCTGTGACCGCGCCAGACGAATGGTGCGGGAACACTTTAGCTCGGGAGCGCGGATAGATTTCTCTTTGAAGGACGATAAAAGAGGAGGCGTTTGCCCGGACTGACTGGGAAGATTGTTTTGTCAGCTGTCCACTTCGTGGGGGCACGTTTATTGCCAATGATAGGCGACGCGCAAATGTAATCGGGTTCACGTGCGATATTAAGCGAAATTGTCGTAAGATCTTTCCCGTGTTTATTCTCTCAACCATTAAAACGAAAACAAAAAATTATGGGGGGGGGGGGGGGGGGGGGGTTTGTGTGACCTTATACAGAAATGCTATATATGGCCATCTTAAGAATTGGGGAAATAAGGTCATATTCGACCTTACATATATATTATGGCTATATACGAACTTAGTTGCCCAATCATTAAGATGCCCATATATGGCTTCTTGTTTTTTCGGAAAACGTCACATTTTCCCACCAGTTGAAAGGCACTCGTGGCATTTCGGTGTCGGTAACTTTTTCGTATAATAGGCAGTTTTAGCATAACGTTGCCGTATGGAGCGGCATTACTAGCGGAAGCTCGCGCTGTGACCTGGAATAAGCGTGCTCTTCAGCGCACGCCAAGAGCGTGGCCGCAGTAGAGGCAGCGGTAACGCGCTGCTCAAACAGCCTCTCCACTGTCAGCCTCTCTACCCACGCCCAAGTGCGTTCCTATACTGGGCCGTCTACCCCGGGGGTCGCTGGTGTAAATTAGACCATATACGGCATCATCAGGAACCGCTACCAATTGTCTCCGCCTCAAAAGAGGCGCGCAACATTCGAACCTAAAAATATAAAGTAGCGAGCGTCTTATTTTGTCTCGAGGGGGGAAGACGGGTGAGCGAACCTAAGCTGCCTCGCTCGCGCGCTGGTTGACGGTGTCGGCACGGACAATACCTCTGTGTCACGGACTGTCGTGCGTGACAATGCACGAGGAAGTGCTCCCGGAGCTCTCTCACGGACGGCAAACTCGAAATAACTACCGAAAAAAAAGAAGGAAGACGAGAGACCGCGAGGGCTCTTCCGCAGACCGTCTTCATTAATTTCACGCTTGCCTGGTCGCAATTAGTCGTCGATTGACGGCCGTCCGTCCCGACACGGACGACGTGGCCCTTCCACGAGTCAAGGCCGAGGCTGCCCTCGCGTTCCTTTAATGGCAAGGAAAACTCTGCAGCGGCTTTTCGGGGGCCGCTGTTGGACTCGCTGCGATGTTTGTTTCTTGGGGCGAGAGGTTGACGCACTTCGGACGTCGGAGTTTGATGGGATAATTGCGCCCGCGAGTGCATGTACGGCTACGGGACACTTATGTTCGCTGACGGACAGGAGTTAGCGTGAGATACCAAAGACGGGCTAAATGATGCGGCAGAAAGCTTATAGTACATCGTTCCGATAAATTTAATAACGATACCAATAACGATATGATGCGTGCGCAAAGGCGCCGGCGGAGTATTAGATATCGTTCTCGGAGATATTAGATATCGTTATCGGAGGTATCGGAACGATCTACTAAAACTTCACCGATAGCGATTAAAAGCAGCGGAAGATTGTTCGGACATTTGAGACTGATGGGTGTCTTTATAACTGTAGAGCCCGCAATTTTTAGTGTTTGGACGAAGACGCTGACGAATGAGGAAGGAATAATATTTTGACAGATCGGTGGATAAAAACTAGGGGCGGTAAATCTGATCGAATGTTCGGCGTTTCGATTTTTTTCGGGGATGTTTTGTACAGTTACTGTGGATTTTATATTGCCGTAGACATCGGTCGCGGTGGCTCTGCCATTCTGAGAATGGCATAGCAGAATAGGTCTTGAATTCGTCTCACATACGTTTCAGATGCTGCATATATTTTATGTCATTGAATACGTACTCAGGAAAAGCAGCGCCTTGATATTGTCACAGGTGGTGACCAAAAAACAATGGATAAACAGGAAGAAATAAACGTTTGATGTGGCGAACTTGTGCCAAAAATAAAAGAATACAAAAGATAATAACAGAGCGTCGCGGGCGTCGAAGTCGGCGAAACCGCAGGATCGAGCGCTGGGGCGAAACTGACCGCGGCTTCTCCCGCAGAGCCGTTTTTGTACTCGCGTGGGCTTCTGGAGCATTCGGCGTAGAAGGTTCGGCGCGTAGAACATTCTAACCTCGAATCAGCAACGCGGTTCTCGAATTCACCAGAACATCACATTACAGTGTGAACAAAAATGAGTAGCCGCTGCCAGGAATCCAACCCTGGCCCTTCGCGTGGAAGGCAAGCGCGACAACCGTTAAGCCACGGCCGCGCTTTCTTTTTTTTTTTTTTTTTTTTTTTTTTATTGCCGGTTTGGACATGTACAATACAGAAGGATCACACTGTTAAATTCACTTCATGAGGATCACTTATGCGCGGTCGTAAAATTTAAAATTCTTTTAAGGTTTCAAGTACGTCTAGAATTGACACCCAGTCAGGCGCACAAACCAAAGTGGCGTATACAGATTTTAGTCTACAGATAGATTCAATGAAATACATGCGTACGGGTCGGGCATCAACGTCGGCATGCCTCACTGCCATTCTACTTCTCCATATGGCATGCAGGCCCAGGAGCTTGACTAGATCGACGGGGATTTCAACTTGTTTCTCCACAGGAAGAAACCGACTGCCTACTTGGCGCGCGGCAATATCAAGGCATTATTTGTCGAAGAGGGATTCTGAGTGTTAAGATTTGCGATTTCTTGACCCACTGCTAACGGTAGCGCCGACAATCAGACACATAGGCGTGAGAGATTATAGCGGTGCAAAATGCTAACCTTGCACGAGGACAGCGCCAGAGAAGCATTTCCAAAATAAATAAGATAAATGACCGGGTACCCACGGCTTCTCACAGCGTTGCACTAATAAACAGTGCGAAGGAGATTACATTGCTCGTGTTCTATTTCTCTATCTCTGCTCGTTTACTTAATTTCCTGCACGATTGTTTCCATCTAGGGTTTTTTTTTTTTTTTTTTTTCATCGAATTTTTGTTTGTGACAAGATCTCATCAATCGAAGCCTATAAAAGCCGCGGTTGTGAGACTGCCATTACCATCGATTCACTACGCCGAATTCTATTAAATATAAACGTGATATTGCGTGAGACGCTCCGGTTGTCCTTTTGGCTGACTCTCCGTAGGGATCTGAAGCCTTCCTCGGTTTAGCAGTTCACCCACCTCACCATAACACTTAATTTCATTTAGGCATTTTTATAAATTCATTCCTAACAATGCACTCGTGCGAAGACAGAGATGGGAGCACCCTGAAAACCGCTTTAAATACATTTTTCTTCTTTCTCGCTATTAAATACAGCATTCCGGGCTGAGTCACGCAGTCGGGTTCACGATTGTTTGACTTCCGCGAACCTGACAATCTTCGCAACAAAACAGACTCAAAAAAGAAAAAAAAAAGAGGAAGCGAACTTGACGAAATAGGTGTGAGCCGACCACGAAGTTTGTCCCGAGAGGGCAGACAGCAAAACAAAGGGTGCCCTAATTGTCGTTCTGGAGCATATCCTGCCACGCTCGCCCCATTGTCTGCGCTCTAGAGGTGCCAAGATTGCATTGTTTCCGGCTGCACAATGAACGAGTCCGCCAACCTCCGCTTCCTCCCCCCTGACTACCTTACTCCTTAGTTCGTCTTTTTTTTTTTTCTCCTTCGTAATAATTACTAACGCCTAACTACTACAGGGAGCGGTCAACCCCTAGCACTCCGTGAGTTCGCGTTATCATCTGACAGCGTACCCGTGGCGCACCGGCGCCAATCAAACAATCAACAATGTTTCTACGTTTCTTTAGCTGGAGACACAGACATCTTTAATATGGTTATTGCGGTGTGCTTCGTAAGATGACGGAGTAGTAGGAGTACTTTATTGTTTATAAGAAAAGGAATACAAGTGGATATTCTGTCTCTGGGAGGACAGAATAGGCACTTCGTCATGATCAAGGCGGGAAATAGTTCAGCTTGAAGCGCCCGACGACGAATGTCGAGAGACAAAATAAAATTCGTAAAGTAAAGAAAAATAAAGAAGAAAACCTCAGACGAGCATGGCAACTTAATTTTACTGTTCGCATCCCTCGTTTACATCGTTGCGCTGTTTCTTTGTAACTAATCACGCAGGGCTTCGCTGCGATACATGCCTCGCGTAGACGTCACATTAGCCAGCATTCTGGTGGCCTTGCTGCTTGTACACATTTCACACCCGCGAATTTTTTTTTCGGCAAAAACAACTAGGAATTACTACCAGCATGGTGCGATCACGTGGAAGCTTTGTGTACCAGGTTTGGTCTATAGACGCTTTCAGGAAGCTGTGCATGGGCGCCGCCATTAAGCGACCTCCAGTTTTTGTTTACTTTTATTCCGTTCGCTTCACTTCATCGTTACCACAGCAAGACAGGTTAGGTTATTGCAACTTTAGGTGCTACTGTGTCCTTCTCCCTTGCATAGGCCTTTTTGGAGGCTCATAAACGCCCGCTTCGGCGGCTCGGCATCTCGGTAAAACAAAAGGTCGGCAATGAAAAAAGGAAAAAAAAAAGTGTTGCTTGTATGTTTAAACAGCCTTGATGCTATACACCTTAATGGGTGACAATTGTCTCTTAGCTGTAGATGAGAAATTTAGCCAGTACAGTACAACCGCTAACCTGGGGTCTTTAGCGTGCATCAAGCAGTAATGATTACACAAACGCGTGCCGGTACGAAACTCATCCTGATCGAAACGGGCAGGCGACTATAGGGATCGAACCCAGGAGGTTCTGCAGCGCAAGCTTTCGCTCCACGAGTCAGAGCTGTGGTCGGCAATGGCGGCTCAATCTGGCGCGTGTTTAAAGCGTCTATAGACTCTATAGCCTGCTGCAGGTTAGGAAATGCAGTACAGGCTGCACCCGCGAAGACCTTAACCTTATCCACTTTCGCAGAGCGAACACAGGAGCGGAGGCAAGTCCCTCCTCGCCTCGTCTCGCATCCTCTCCGGCGTTCGCTCTGGTAAAGTTGAAAGAGTAGAGGACTTCGCAGAAGGAACTGGTCCTGCTTTTCTTTAGCCGCAGTGGAATATAGCGCAACTTCTGCGCTTGTGAGTAAATGTCACATCAGGACGGTGTCCTTCTTTGCACAATGCTACCCCAAACAATATACCTTTGATGTTGGAGAAAGTTACCAGACGGACTTCCCTGAGATCCTTTGGAGACGACTGAAAATCGACTGCATATCAGTGCGAATTAAGCCTAAAGTATTTGAACTCGTAGTATATAGGGTCTAAAGCGGGACGACTTCGAGCGTTGTTCCGCCTAAGTATCTACACCGGACATGTGATAAAAAAATTAATGTATAACACATGATGGAAAGAGCCTGAAGAAAAATAGCTGCACCGTGCAACGTTGACAAGCATTTCTATAACTCGCGAAAGTTTGCAAGCAGTTGCCTGTATCGAGAAACGGCCCTGAGCTTCATGTCAAAATTTCTATGGTGGTCTGCTCTTCAGTAAGCTACCGACGTTTTACTACCTAGACGACGTTCGCGAGGAACGTGTAAGCCAAATGTACCCGCACTCCTCGTTAAATGATTTTTCTTTTTCTTACTAACCCGAGCAGAACCGTTGCGAGTTCACGGGAGAAAGCTTGGGGAACCTTTCGAGCTCTCAGCTCAGCTCAGAGTCCCTTTCGACGCCCGAGGGTCTCGCCTAACACAGATACAGTCGGGGCGAACAACCCCGCAGAGCAAATCGTCGCTTCAAGTGCGAACATCATCGTCGCGTGCCCGTGGCACCTCTCGTCGTCGTCGTGTGAATACACGCCGTGCACGGTCGGCGCCCGTTGGAGGCACGTATACCAACGAGCACCACGCACTTTCCCGCTGACAATTACGGCGGCGGGATAGTTCAATACCACCTTGAAGGCAAGGCCCGCTCATGACGTCATCTTTGGTAGACCGAAGTGGAAAACACGTTCAAGCTTGACGAGGGAGACGCCGCAAAGCTGCAGACGCGTCCGTATTGGCGTCGCCTCGTTCTTTAGCGTCGGGTCCGTTGTGAAACGCCGCGAGACACGCTGGCGGCGATGCTGATGTAGGCGGCTTTACGAAGATCCACCAGTGATGACGTTCGGGGGAAAGAGGTCCAGGCCTTCACTTGGAGGTGGCATTGGGAAGTTACCCTGCAGGGTCTACCCCGCGGAGTGTTACACGATTCGAGGATCACGACAAGCCGCCGATTTCCGACGCTATAGTTCCACGCGTGTTCGCGTTCGTACACACATAAGCACTTAATTGCGGCGTGGTTTCGGTTTCTCCCTTTTGCCTGTTCGCGTTTCTTTTTTCTTTTTCTTCCCTTTTTTTTACTGTTTGGATCGGCAGAGGTCTGATTTGTACGCACATGCCCTAGATACTGGTGAGGGTTCGACCTTTGTTTGTGTGTGTGTCGGTAAGATTCTCGTGAGCGGCGAAAGCGGAGTGATGCCGTGTTTTCGAGGCACGCGGTGTGCGTGCAGTTCACTCAGAACTGCGTGCGATAGAATAAGCGGGATCGAAGAAAAAGAAAGAAGAAAAGAAAAACGACTGTGAAACGAGAGTGAAACTAAGTTACCGAATGACACCCCTGGTCAGAGTGCACGCACACTCGCGTGCTGACTCTGTGTCTGGCGTAAAGGCCCTTGTTTTCAAATGGCCCCCGAGCGCCTTCTTCGAGCGCGCGAGGCTATTTTAAGGTTTGCGAGAGGTCTATAAAGTCTATTCACGGACTCGGTGATTAGGATAGCTATAAATTCAAGCGTAAACGTATATGATCGTTCATCTCGCACAAGCTCATTCTAAAGTTTTTTTGCCACCGAAAATAATTGGGGGGTGACAGTAACTTTGACCAACACCGTTTAGTGATACCGAGTCCGCTTTGTACTTCGCTTCACCGCAAGTGAGAGCACAGCCGATGCTACGAGTCGGTGAGGCCGATCAGGCAGCGTCAAAATCGCAACGGCGTTCGGCGTTCGTTCCTCGCCCTTCTGTACCTGTGCTATATCGCCTGCTAAACCGATCAAGCACGCTGCAGGCACAGTGGCCTCGCGCTTTTAGCCACTGCGTCTCTGTTTGTATACTACGTCTTTTTAGCCTTCGGCTTGGCTCTGACTTATAACAAAAACGAAGCATACAGACGCTTCCTCGGTGATTTACAGCGAGCCTTTTCAAGGTCGTGTCACGTCGTGACAGCAATGACAGCAACAACAAGCAAAGTCAGTCTCGACATAAACAAATAAAAAAAAAAAAAAAGAAAAAAAAAAAGAAAGCCACGAGCAGACGCGCATCCACCATTGTGCTCCCAAACTCGAAACGATCGCGCACTCATTGAATTGGGTCGCAGATCGCACGACGAACGTATACCTGTAAGACACGGGTCGCTTTTGTCTCCGTTGTCGTTGTGATTCGTCCTTGGTCGTTCCACAAACCGGAGCACCACCAAAAACTAAAACAAGAGAAGAAAAACGGTTATCAAGAAACGTGGCGCGACGCGCACTGCAACTTTGTAAACAAAAGCCCTCCGTTGTGTCTCTTAGTACGAGACCTTGTAAAGACTAGAGAGAGAGAGAGAGAGAGAGAGAAAATGTATACAGCAGTCACGACGGTCCGGTTGTGGTCAGTGCTTCGGTTCAGGATATATACACCGTTCACCACTGGGCTGACAGTGTTGTGGAAACTGCGTTCTCGCCGGACCAATAAACCGCCTCCCCTTCATCACCTGACCCCGCTCTCTGCGCGTGGGTATGGGCGGGACCGCGATCACGTGACGAACTTATGACGGGTCCAGCGAGCACGTAGCCCCCACCGCACTGTCAGCTTAGGGGAGAAAGGAGTATGGTCATTTTCCTCATCCTCCTCTTCTCTCCCGAAACACGCGAGCACGGAGGTGGACGGACGTCGGAACATCGCTCCGGAGGCGCTCGGCGTTTCCGAGTGTCCAGAAAGCACAATGACCGCTTCACGGCGGCTTCCCACGGGTGCCATCCGCCGAGGAACGAAGGCCGCGGATGCAGCGGGCTGATCAGCTGCCCCGTGGCGTTGTCCGAGCTCGATGAATGGAAATCACACGAGCGCGCCAAAACGCACACTGAGCCGCATCTTTCATCCACCGGACGACGGCGAACCCGAAGGCCGGCGACTCTCACGCACCGCGCGACAACATAAATAAATAAATAAATAAAAACGATTACGTTGCAAGGTGCACTGTCGCGAACTCATTGCGGGCCTTTGCTATTGTTCCTTCATCACGGTTCCTCCGTGCAAACAGCGATGTGACCAAGTGTTTTTGTTTCTTTTTTTTTTTTTATGTAGTTTGTGCGTGTTTTAGAAGGGATGCTTTGTCACGAAGAGGTGGCCTCCCGTTGATGGTAGGGTGTTGACTTCAGTCATCCATTTTGTGCATCCGTGCCGTCATTCACGAAAGATATGATTGCACTGCATGTCTTCTGTTTTTATTATGTTTTGTTTGTTTGTCCGCCGTCTTGGAGTCTTATCGGAATAATCTGGATTAAGTGATGTTGCTGCTTTAATTTCAAGATACGTTCGCTATAAATATACATATATGCTTATATTTGTTTGTTCAAGCGACAGCATTTTTTTTAGGTAAACATTTTACGTGTTATTATTAAAGATGTTGCTGCTGCAGCTTTAATTTTAAAATACGTTCGCTACTTTATTTTTTTTTTTTTTTTTGTCAAGCAACACCATTTTTAGGCATCAGCACTTTTTTTAAGCAAAAGTTTTACATCACAGATATTTGCGGAATGTCCTGAAATTCCACCCTAAGAAACGCGGTGCATTACCTATTATAGATGGCCGGGAAACACTCAGTAATATTGCTCTTCAAAATGACCTTGCTCGGGCATTTGAAATATATACTGACGAGATAAAGATCTCCCAAAACACGTCGCCACACAGAAACTGACAACGCCGTTCGAAAGCGAGCAATCACGCTGTAAACTCGGCAACAGCTTGTATCGCTCGCTGCAATTCTGGAAATAGAGACTTTACATCGTTCCAATCACGCGCACCGAACTCCCCAAAACACACGCGTATACGCGCGTGCATGAACAAACAAACAGCACAGACACACAAACACCACAAACAAGTCAACACACAAAGAAAAAAAAAACGAATGAACAAGATGGCACAGTCGCGACCGACATTGAATCGTTACGCATTCGTTTCGAAACGGTCCGGTCCCCCTTCGCAACTTCCCGCTCTGAGCAAGAGAGGTCAGCCCGCGCTCTTTAAATGCGCCCGGCGGACAAGCTGTCAGAGCGAGCGATCGTGTACGCGTCTCCGCTGGCCGGCGGGCACCGCCGATGCTGCGGCACAAAGACGTCGCGGCGTCCCAGTACGTACCTGTATGGACTACCAGCGTTTCCTCCCCGACGGGGACCACGCCGGCGCACTCACGCAGTTGTTACACGCACGATCGAACACGGCCTCCGAGCTCCACTCCGCATGCTCGCTCTTTTCTCGGACTCGAAGATGGTCGCGCGCGGAGGCGGTTTCGCGGTCAAGTCGCCAATCGGAGACGACTTGCAAGTTCGAGGTCGTCCCGGTGAAGGCCTCATTTCGACGCGGGCATAACTGGAAAGTGTAAACATTGGCGGGGGAATGAAATAATAAACGAACTAGTTCGTGCGATTACGGTCGTCCCTCGGCCGTATGAACCTCGAGGCATGCCTGCCTGTATAGCGGGCCTGCGGTGGTCAACCGAAGCCCGTCGTCTGTACGGGAGCCACTAAAGCTGGAGTCGCACTGCTCAGACATCATACAAAAGGCACGGTGTTTTCCAAAGACAGCATTTTCGAAGCATGTCACATGCTTGGAACATGGCTGCAGACACTCTTTGTACGACCAAAGTAACAAAACCGTCATACAAAAAAAGCACTGCGCTTGAAGCTTTCCAGTGTCATGGTGGCGCGTGCGAGATCTGAATCGAAGGACTGCTGCAGTGTTGTATGACACAGGGTGACGTCCGACCTGTTCACTTCACGCTCGCACACTGTGTCGCAAAGGTTAGCTCGCGCGTCCCAGAGAAGCTGGGTAGATCATCCTGGTTCTGAGGCTTCCGTACATACGCGGAGGACCGCACTTTTGCTTGCTGATCGTAGCACGAGCTTCCATTTCTTTGACTGCATCGCGACACAAAGTTGTCGCCGATTAGTCTGTCTGCGCCATTCTGTCACTCTTTTTGGTAACTCACGTACCGAAAAGTTGGACCTGTTTACTTTTCTGTATGCGTCGAGGGTACACTATAATTGACTCGTCCAAAATGTCTCGTGCCGTCATTGAGTTTGTTTTGTTTCGTCGGTATACGTTGTCATAGGGAAGCTGGGAAGCTGGGTGTGCGGTTACGAATAACGGGGACATGTTCTCGGCAGTAATTTTCTCCGAGAGACTCGGATAAAGTAAGTCGAGCTTTTTTGAGCTTCGAAACGGCGGTTAAATTGTTAACCTTTCTGGCGACATCTCCCAAGATGATATTAACACCACCTACCGTAAGACTTTATTTACTAAGTTGCAGTACATTCTCATAAAGCATGTTTTAGAACTACCTAACAGCTTCGCCATTTGTGAGATGCTTGACACTGTGGAAGATCATGTTCCAAAGCAGAAACATGATTTTGCTAGATGGCGTGACAGCTTCAGTAACCTTCTGCATCATGCTTGTATTCTTACGCTCGAGAGAATCTGGCCTCTTGTCCTAGCTCACTACTCTGCACACGGGGTTAAGGAATCAAAATGGATAAAGTGATGAGTCCGAAATGAAGGGAAAAAGATATATTATTTAAAAACAAACACACACACACACATATATATATATATATATATATATATATATATATATATATATATATATATATATATATATATATATATATATATATATATATATATATACCGGGTGTTTTAGCGAAGACTGGCGAAAATATCTGAAATTAGTGTATTCGAGTTAAAAATATAACTTTTTTTTTTTGGGGGGGGGGGGGGGGGACCACATTACTAGTGGTGGCAGAGGTCAGAAAGTGTGTGATACTTACTAATTATTTTGATAATAATTAAAAATGACTAATTAATTGTGAATTAGTGGAAATCGACATAAGGTTCCAATTGGGAACTTACTGAGCGTCGGGGGAAAACACTAAATCAGTAATTTTCAGAAGGACTGAGTGGGTGACAAGCGTAGCAGCGCGCTAAAGTTACCACTCGTGGAGCAGGTCCAAGGCTAGCGGTTCTGATAAGGCGCCCACGCGATTTTCCCGTCTGTTATCAAAGCCCCATCCTTGTACCCGCTCCATGACTGGTAACTTTAGAGCACCACTGCGCCTCACACGTGCTCAGAGATCTGATTTAGTGGTTTTTGATGACGCTCAGCAAGTTTTTATTTGGAACCATATGTCGATAAAAGTTAAATAAAAAAAAATAAAAGTTAATTAGTCGTTTTTAATTAGTATTTAACTAATTAGTAAGTATCGCGAATTTTCTGACGTCTTCCACTACGAGTAATGCAGTTCTGTGAAAATTATCTTTTTTCTTGGAATACACTAATTGTAGTAATTTTTGTCAGTCTTCGCTGAAACACCCGGCATATATATATATATATATATATAATTTTTTTTTTTTACATGTAGGGATTAGGTTAACGGAATGTTCTCAAGGAATTGTATTTGTTGTTAATAAGAACCGCTGTACCAGGAAGTGTGTCTTGAGAAGCGATCGGAAGTCCTGAACGTTTTTTACACACGCTCCAGTGAAAGTTAGTAACAGAAAAACGAACAGGAAAACGTAGCAACAGAAAAAGCTAGAAGAAAAAAAAAAAAAAAAAAGAAGAGGAAGGATATGATATCAGAAACTATTATCTCCTGATCACGCAGCTACAATTACAATTAGGCAACCCAGACAGGCGCGCCCCTTTCTTCTGAACTTCTAATGGTTTATGTTGCCAAGTGCTACGCTTTAAATCTGCCCCACAGATTTACCGCCATCAGAAGCCGCCGCCACCCGTGGAACAATCCCGATCTCGCCCAATTTTGGCAACCCTAATAGCTTTAATATTGCCCCGCCACCGATACAAAGCATTTCCCAAGAAGATCTATACGGCATTGGGGTGGACCACACGGTTCTTTCGCGGACGAATCGCCGCCTAATTAGCGGTCCGCGGGTCGGGTGCGGCGCAATGGAGATATCGCGCGCGATAGACAGGCACGGGCGTGTACCGTGGGCCCACGTGCCCACCGATCTCATCGACCCAACATGCTCTTCATATAAGCCACGAGGAGGAAGCCAGCGTTTCCCCGTCGTGATCGGTGCTGATAACGTTCGGTCCAAGAAGCAGGGAGGGGTTGGCTAATTTTAGTAACGCCGCTAACGAGAGACGGCGCTAACGAAATACCCGCGCTGAGGAGACGCTTCGTTTCTTCTTGGGGCTTTTCCGTAACGATTCCCCCGACACGAGGTTGCGGCTGTCGTGCATGGCCGGGATCTGTTTTATGTAGGCTGATCGTGCCGTCCGTCCGTCCGTCCTCTTCTTTGCTCTGTCCCTTTGGAACGCTCTCCCGGATGCAGAGCGCCGGGGGGCTGCAGCTACTCGCGAGCGCATGCATGCATGCACGCCAGCGCACCGATCGAGTTGTATCTATAACAAGAAGGGACCACTGCGAGTCTGATTGCCTCGTTTCGGCTTCCTCGCGTTGCGTATAGAAGAAGGGCTTCGCCTCATTAGTCCCGGCAGATGCGCTGGCTGCTCGCCGGCAAGAGCCTCGGACGCTCTACAAAGGCGTTTTCGGCAGTCAGAAACGGGTTCTCGACTTTAGATTCGTTTCGAGTGTACGCTCGGCCAGATACCGCAGCAGGAAAATTTTGACGGGTCGCTTCTTTCATTCGCACGTGCGCGCGGCGTCTGCTTGTGTTTGCGGTTGTTCGCGTTTGTGCGTTTGTGTATACGTTTATGCAGCCTGAACTTCGTCCGCCTCAACGGGCGACTTGTCTCTCAGCTGTAGATGAGCAATTTAGCCGCGGTGCAGTATACAGCCGCTAGCCCGGGGTCCTTAACGTGCACCACGCAGGAGTGATACACGACCGCACGCCGGTATATGATGCTCATCCAGATCGAAACGGGCGGGTGTGGGGATCGAACCCAGGATCCGCGGGCAATGCAGCGCGAGCTTTCGCTCCACGTGCTTCGTGCTGGTGTGCGCCGGCCCGTTCGCGTTTGTGTGTGCCTTGGTGTGCGTGTGTGCGTGTTGTTAAGTGGTCTTGTGTCAGGGATGCCCGTGCTCGCCCTCACAGCCGCTGCCGCCTGCTAAGATTAATATGATCTAAAACAAAATCAACTCGAATAGCCAACCTATGACTTGTTTGTTGTCAAACTACATTCTAAAAATAAGAAAAAAAGAAAAAAAAAGAAAAAGGTAACCTTTTGCCATTTAGGAGTCTACTTGTACTGACATCACCATTTGTCCTTTCTCGGAGCAGAGGAAGGGAAAGAAGTTAGCTTCTGACAATTAGTCTGCCCATGAACCGCTTGCTGCACCCCCGAGTGGCAAAGTGTGTGTTATCTCTCGCAACCATACCCCGTTGCAGGTTAAGAGACGTGAGGCAGGCTCCTCCCACTAAACCCGCCACCCCTCCCACTTTAGCAGAGCAAACGCTAGAAAGAGGAGGCTTGTGGACTCGTCTCCTTCCTCGCCTCCTTTCCAGCGTTCGCCATGCTAAGACTTTAAGGTTTTACGGGAGGAGGTTGGTCTTGCTATTCTTAACGTGAAACAGGATATAGTTGTTTGGAATTATATACGTTCCCAATCAGGCATTGTATAGACCTTTCCAAAAAGCACGTTCTGCGCGCCTGCCATATTTGTCTGCTCCGTGGCTGTGGAACGCCTTCTGGGCATGCGCTGTGCTCCGTTGTGCGGCATATCAGACGTTGTGCAGGTGTCCACAGCTCTCATTGACTTTGCATTTTTCGCCCGGGCAATAAGCCCTGCAAAGGTCTACACTTTGTTTCAGGTTAAGTCCAATCAATCAGAGTCAAAGACGCAAGTCGCTAAGTGTTTTCTGCTTAGTAATATTATGGCACACTTGACTTAATAACTTTCTTGAGCGTGCTTTTCTTTAATATTTGGCGCACACTTTGCGATATCCACCGTTTCACAATTCAGATTGTTCCTGTCGCTTGAGTGACGCCAGCTGGCTCTACGAGCGACGGCCTTGTCTCACAAACCGTGTGGTTTGGGGGCGTAATCACCGTAATCCCGCAGTCGGTGCACGTGTTCCGCAAGGCGACCCACCGACATCCCGCTCAATCATGAGCGGAACGTTCGTGGTACTCTGGAGGTTTTGGGACTTTCGTTTCCTCTACGCGTGTTTTGTTCGAGTGAACCCCTTCCTGTGCTTGCGCCAGCTGTACTGTTTGGCATGGTCAGACTTTCGGCCGCTTCCTTCGTGTCCAAATATTCGAGTTTCAAGCAAGGATACGCGTGGAACAAGGGAAAAAAAAGGTCGGCAAATTATAGTACTGGTAACGTAAAGCAAAATAGTACGTACAAAGGGTTAAGGCGCAAACGTGGTGAAGGTTTAACATCGTTCCTTCTCCAGTGTCGGGGTTTGCCTTAAATTATATAAATATGTAGAAAAACATTTTCCTGTGCCGTTCTGCATTGTTTACTCGAAGACTGCTTATGTACAAAGTGAACAAATGCTTGTCCCATGCTAGAAATATTTCCACTTGCATTAGTAGCGTGGATGCAGATCTCTTTTGACGAGCAGCACATGATCCAAATGGTTTCAGGCGGTTACGTTTTAGTCTAAAACTACCGCCTAGTCTAAAATGAGCGAGGACATCATGCACGTCCCAGGAAAGAACAGAGGACAAATCTAGACTTCAAGTGTGACCGCGCCGGCCTCCGACACGTGACGTAAAGAACCCAGAACTACGGGCTTTTCCTCCATAAGTGGGTGCTACGCGGAGCCACTGAGGTTCCCCACCCAGATAATTAAATAAGCTGTCCGCGAAATTAGAACTTTAAGTAATCAACAGACCGGAATATATTGACATCTTACCATCGAGAGATAAAAAAAGTAAAAGACAACAACATTGAATCACAGATGGGTTTAACCCTGACCCGGAATCATCCTCGATGCCGTCCTTAGGGCAGGCATGAATTCCGCGAAGCACGCTGGGGGGCTACAAAGTACGCCGAGTGGAGAAAACACTCATTACGAGCGAGCGAGTCGGACCCGGCCCTATCCTTCCAGTTTGTTGATTCGTCCCCTCGCGAGTCGTCTCCAGTGGGAAGCCGAGCCTCCTCGGGTCGCGCTAAGTGCACACGAAAGCGGGCATCTTGTGGGATGATGATGGTAGACGCACCAGGGGCGCAAGGACGCCCCGACGCACCAGTTTGTTTGCTCGCGAGCAGCTGCCGCCGCTCGAAGTGTTTGTGTGTGTGTGACCGCGATTTGTTTAAGTGCACGCTTGGCGTTCTTTTGACTCACTCGTGACTCACTGTTGACAGTTTTTCTTTTTCTCTTTGCAGGTAAGTTGGAGTGAATCGCCTACTTCCTCGTTCTCTCGGAGGGGTGAGTGAGTGGGGATGAGCTTGGATTGTCTTTGGTCGAAAATCAACGTGTGCAACTGCTCTGCACACACGCACGGTGCAAGTATTCGTTCTTTCTCGCCAGCGCACCCATTTCAAAGAGCGCGCGCAAAAAAAAAAAATAATTGCGGCAGTAGTATGGTTATACGTACATGTCAAAACCGTCATATGTAGAATACGTTCTTGGGTTAGTAAATCCCGGTGCAATCGTTGATGTACCGAGACCCATACCACGACTGCAATGATAGCGCCATCGGGTGTCGCTGTGGTCACGTGATGACTTACGCCATCTCATGGCGGTGTGGCGCCACCTGCGAGGGAAACTCTGCTGCGGCGGTGACAATATTTCAACGTCCACCGAAGTTTGGGATGTACCAAGTCAACGAAGTCCGTTAGATTTGGTGAACGATATCTCTCCCGCCATACCTAGCAGACGGTGGACATATGACCGCGTCACGTGACTGGCGTCACGCTGATGACGGCACTTCGGTGTCGCTTCTCCGCGTCGCTTTTCTGAGCCGCTTTTTGCATTGGTCTTTATCTACGCTGTCTCGCGATATATTCTACGTTAAAAACTTGCTTTTTTTCATCACGTTGGTACTGCGGCACTAGAGACGTTAACAGAAATATATTTTACAACTGTGAACTCTCAAGTAAATGAACACTAATCACTCAAGTTAAAAGGAGTAGCCGGCGCCGCTATAGCGGAAGCCAATTTTTCCTTTCAATTTATTTTATCAGTTTTTAAAAAAAAAAAGAAATAGGAAGATAATTTTTTTTAAGCCAAGCTGACTATGCCTGCATAAGATCAAAGTGATCTGAATGCGCGTGCATATAATTTTAACTTAATTTCAAAGTCAATTTTGCCCCGACGCCAGACGTCTGAATAGCGCACGGGTCTTAGGAGGCAAGCGATGTTCTGGCCAACTGATTGAGCAAGAATATCACGTAATAACAATTTGTTTTTGTTTCAATATTAAGTGCGCGAAAGAGGATTGCCGCAGTTCGTCCGAACGAAGGCCGTCTGCACTCAACAGCATTGACGGAGTCGAGTGTCCCGTGTCAATATAGCGCCGAAAGATGTTTCGTTCACCTATTATTTCCTACGCACCATGTGGCGGTTCTCTCATGCTTGCACAGCGGTCGAGCACGCGAGGCGTCCACGCTCTCGATACGAAACACAATGAAGGTCAAAAGAACGTTGTAGGTTTAGGAGCTGCTCCCACGCGGTTCGGAACACTCAATGAGTAGCTTCCAAGGCTTTCACATGACAATCATAGCCTTCGCTGTACGTACCTATATTTTGTCTCGGGGGTGTTTAAACATTTGAGAATTCATCCCCAACTTTCGTGTACGTCAACGCCTCGGCGCGTGCATTAAAACTAGAATTTTTACTAAACAACAACAAACATCACAATGTTCCCCGCGAATATTTATATGACTCATAAAAAATGCGGAGAGCAAGTCGTCTGCTTCTTGCGCCGGAGTTGCTGTGACGTCAGAACGATGCCGAGCTCTGATTGGCTTTGATTGGAAGGATAGAGGGTAGACCTCAATGTTAGATGGCTCTGAAACCTTACCTTCCCACTATTTTTTTTTAATCAGCCAATAAGCGCTCGTCGTTCTGACATCATCGCAACCCCTATGCAAGAAGCAGACGAAGTTGTGCTCCGTACAAGCAGCAACTAAACTTATGGACGCTTAGAGTTTTTATTCCACATATCTGCATTTTTTTGCGCTGAATTCTATGATTATGTTCACAAAATTATTATGTTCTACTTTTCTTGACAAAACGTCGTAATGTTCCGGAGGACATGTTGCTCGGGTATCATAAAACGCCAGTCAATTAGAAATTTTAATATTTGCTTGAAACGCTTTTATGCCACGGAATGTCCCTGAAAGTTGGCCACGCCTAAATATTACCCAACAGTCTTGGAGATGAACAAAAAATAACAATATAATACCTTAATAAAAAAAACAAAAAAAAAACGCTTCTTTTATATTTTGTTTAGCCTCATTTACTGCACCGGACGCTAAAGGAGTCTTCCCAGTCGATCCATGCGTTGCGACCGTCTCTGGGTTCCTGCCGTAAGTCACGTGACACTCACACGGCATTGGATTGGCTTCGATGGTCCGTAGCGTCATTTCCGCTCCATCGTAAAGCCGAAGGGAGTATGTGTAAATACAGTGCAATCCAGCTATAACGTAATGAGAAAACCCGAAAATTCAATCGTTATAACCGGTTATCGTTATATCTGGACTGAAAACTGATCGTTTCTAGTCTAGAAACTGTAGAAACTGATCGTTATAAGCGGTACATCGGTATATGTGATATCGTTATAAGTGGATTGCAGTTATAGTCAACGACAGCTTCAGCCGGGGTCACACTGCTCATGCATCATACAAAAGATAGTATGCAAACACGAGTCACTGTAGTATCCGTGGTTCGAATGCCCTGTACCCAAGTCGCTTCGTAGCCAATGAGAGCGCGGAATTAGCCATTAAGGAATTAAAATAACCAATCACGAGGCAGGGCGGAGTGTGAATATTCGGAGATGCATTCCCCGTACACGATGTGAAGCCGAATCATTCGCGCAGCCCGTTTGGTGACGGCCGCAATAGAAGCAAGGTTGTTTCAGAGCCGGTGCCGCACAAACAGCGATCTCTATGATTAGGGGAAGGGGAGCTTTGGAACTCGCGCCATTTCCGGCCGGAAGGCTGCCCTTTGTCGGTTGAACTTGGTCCGAGAAGAGAGCCCGCCCTTCCTCCGGCGTGCGCAGACAGACACAAAAGGATCGGGCCGTCTCGCATGGAAATTTTTTCCAAATGTGTTTCCGTAATGGCGTTAGCCCTCAATACCTTGGCCCTTTCTTTGCAGGCGTCATGAGCGACACCAACAGGTGAATCGAGCGCTTATGCTCTCCTCCCACCTAATGTGGCCCTCGAGTTCAATATGAGGCTGGGCACGCGACCCTTTGAGCACCAACTCGTCTTATTCGTACGAAAGTTTCCCGGTGTCCCTAAAAAGAAGAGAAAAAGAAACGGCTGAAACTGACGGGCAAAGTAAGGTATTTCCTTCATTAAAAAAAAAAAAAAAAAAAAAAAAAAAAAAACGCTTTTGCTGTTTTTGCGAGGTCGTTAGAGCGTCATATTGCAGCAGTATTAGTTAGTTAATTCGACCCTCAAATCGAATTGCTGCGAACTATGTGACTTGATTAGGTGTCGAAGCCTGTTTCATATTTAGTTCCTTTTTTGACGCGAAACTGATTTAACTCGATCTTGCAGCTGAAACAACAATTTTCGAACCGATCCCCAACTGAAATTTCTTTTGGCTCTGTTTACTTTCCATTGACTTTATGCTTACTTAAATAAATAGGGAAAAAAAAAAAGAGCGGGTCAAGAAAAAATAAATAAATAGGGGAAGTCAACGAATCGTCCTAATTGGCTGCTCGACTATAGAGCCGGCGCAACACCGTCGAAACATAAGAACTTACTGGAAACTCTGTGAGCTGTGTCATCGACAGTTTAAGAAACGCGGGGCGACGTTTATTATCTTCACGATTCTTTCTTCGTGATTTGTTCTTCGACCTTCTTATCGGCTAATGCGGCAATCACCTTGGTCTCGGAGCTATAATTAGATGCCCGAGAGTCGCCACGCCTCGGTATTTCTGGCGATTAAAACGAAGTCATTTCGGGCTACATTTTCTACAGCGAAGAAAGCCAAGGTCACACATGCTCGTCTATATACACGTTTGCTTTCCGGTATCTAGAGGGTGGGAGTTCTGCCCTTACAAGCCGACTTCCGGATTCCGGATTGGTAGAGGTACGCAGTACATTGCGCACTCCACACGTGCTAACGCTTTTCCCCTTTCATTTTTTTTTTTTTTCGTATCCTCCCTAGAACTTACTGAAAAGCGCTTTTTCCCCCCTTCCGTTTTCTGCTATTCTTTTTCCTAATAAACCACTCGTTAATACGCGGTAGCGCCAGGCACGATATGGTGCACAACAAACAACGTCACTAGTAAAGTTCTGGTGGACGTATAGAGTAAATTGGTCGTTGCGGAAGATGAGCGAGTAACCGACTTCACTGCTTCCATGCGACAACGAACTGTAAGCTGTATCTTAGTAAAGCAGCCTTTTTTTTAGTCTGTGTGTGTTTTATCACTCAGTACGGCCACGAGGTAGTTATCATATATCCCAAATTGAAAACGGACTCGTGAGTAGTGCGAAATTATGCCGTGGTTTTCGCCTTTTATGAGAACGCGATAAAAAAATAATTGTGTGCAGGTTACGACATTTTCCGAGACAGTTCTTTTAGATAGCTCGATTTTGATTGTTCACTCGCTTCGTCGTACAAATATAATGCGCAGTAGGCATTGAGATATTCAGAAACGCAAGGCTTGGCTCGATACATTCACGATTTGTGATTCGATCTTTGGCGTTCTTATCAGAAAATTTGATTACTGAAGATCTCTACAACTGGACGTAATAGTGTCCCTTTTTCGGATTACTAGAAAATATAGATATATACTTCTAGGTATCTAAGTTCGCTCCATTCTCAATTTCTCTCCTTAAATGGTAAGAAATAATCCCACTAAGCGAGCCGTGACATGCATTTTTACGTTTCGTCGTTTCTGCATCACAAGGGTTACCATTCGTGAACGGAAGGCAAGGGGAGGGCAAACATTAGACCAAAAATATAGATGACATAGCACGCGCATATACCTCTGTTGGCATCGGAGCGAAAAGAAGATATCAGGTTTTGAGCTCAGAAGTCGTGTTGTTACAGTGACAACTTTTTTTTTTCTTTTTAGGTGAAAGGGTTAGCAGACTCGCGCCACACAAGGGTTAAAAAAGAAAAAAAAGAAGCAAACAAGAAACCACCTTGATTCCTACAATTTCGGCCACGCTGTGTTATTTTGAGAAGCGCGCACGGACAGCGAGCTTTTGCCGCGATTTTAGGGCCACTGCGAGTCAATCGTCCTGTTTTCTTATTTATTAAATACAATAATCAAATACGAGGAAATTCACCGCCCCCTCAGCCGCTTTGGTTGCTTATATTAAGCGGGTAGGCGCTGAAAATGAGGTATGCAATTCTTCACGTGCTACACGAGGATATTATATTTAGAAACTAATGGTTATCTCTGCACATATGTTACAATTATTATGTTGTACTAATCATTTCATGTTTCCCGCGTGTGCCCACCACCCGATGACAAGAGCTGCGTGGTCTGTTCATCGAGGAGCGGAAGATGCGATTAAATTGAGCCTATATATGGCAATGTCTTCGCTGCAAGCTTTACATTTTGGACGCTCGATGCCGTCTGCTCGGATTTAGTTTTTTAATGTATGTATTATATTCAATACAGATGCACATTTCACTGCAACCAGAACGCTACTCCACTTGACAGACCTTGCCGACTTCTATCGCACCACTATACATTTACACAGCAGCACGAGAGACACAGTGCAGCGTGACGAGACTGTCACGTATAAATTGAATCTAGTGGCGCGCTTTCGTCGTTAATAAAGTTCAAAATAATGTGGCATTGGGTTATAAACCGAAGTAATGCTGCTTAGTAAAGTGTGCTAACCCTGAGGTGTGCAAACAACGCACCTGAAGCTGACTCCGCGGTGCGTGTCTCACCTTCGGATAAGCCGAGAGCGAACTGTGTATAAGCTGAAATAAGTGCCACGAGGAAACAAAGCGGACATCCAGCCGCGAGGTTTCGTGTTGTTTTGCAGGAGCGTCCAATCAGGCTAAAGGGATTATCCAGGATTTCGAGAGAATATACTCCGCGGGCGTTCGTCGTGGGAGACCCGGTCACGCTTGCTTATGCACTTGTTTTTGTAGCGCACGTCTATCCTCAAACACGGGACCGTGTACTAATGTTCCTGGCGAGCCGGAAACTTCGTATTGTTTTGGAGCAGACCGTAACAACTTCAACCCATGGAAAATTGGCTCTTTTACGGCGGTCAGGAAGGTAGTTGGAGACAGCATCGACTACAAATACTTGCGCATATAACGCTCGACGTCGGCATGGACAACGAAAATTGACAAGACTGCAACAGCGTTGGTCAGTGTGCTGTTTCCTCACTGACACTGAGAAACCTCAATAGTGGTGCGTGCGAATGATATAATGAGACGATAGCCTAGCAATGATGCAACGAGATGGCAATGCCAACAGTGGAACGTGCCATAAGTATAATGAGGCGGTAACCTAATGACGTCCCGAGCTAGAAACGGCCACTGCCTCCGTTCTGCCGAAAATCCACAACGATGGGCCATCGGCTCGATGTACAAAAGTGACGACAACCATTCCGCTTTGGTCGAAGGCTGATCTTCCGTCGTATAAATACATCCAAAGCAACTCTACTGACTGGATCCCTCCCAATGACGGATTGCTTTACTAAAAGTGGGCAGCATTGCGGATCTAATTTTCGTTTTCGCAGCTTCTTTTTATTAAGCAATATTATTTTTTACTAAGAAACGTCACGAATGACAAGTGATGAGGCGGCGAATAACTGAGTAAACTGAACGTTTAATGGGGCGAACTTGTGCTAAAAACAAAAAGGAAACAGGATAACAACAGAGCGGCGCGGACGTCGAAATCGGCGTAACAGCTGAATCGAACGCTGAGGCGAAACTGACTGCGACTCACCATGCCTAAAGCCTTCTGGAACAATCGGTGTAGAAGATTCGGCGTGTAGAACCTCGGAACAATCACCCTCCCCAACAAGGTTCTCGAATTTACCAGAAATCTGAATTGAAAGAATAAATAAAAGACGCGCCGCTCCCAGGAATCGAACCCTGTGCTTCTGCACGAAAGTCACGCGGTAACCACTCGGCCACGCACGCGCTCGCTCACTGACGCGCGTGGCAATATCCGGACGTAAAGTCAGTAAGGCACAGAGTCTATGCATGGTTAAACCAAACCTTCTTGGGTATACAGAACGAGAAAGAGTGTACCGGCTACTTTTATTGTTATGCCTCAACGTCACCGATGTGGATTGAGCGCATGGACGTGTTCTTCAACAAGTTACTGAGTGTCCGCAAGTTCCTGGCCGCTGCGAGCTGAGTTTTCCGAATGTTCGCATAGTGGGACGCAGTTCCCAATGTTCTTCTCACAAAAAAAAAATAAATAATGGGATTGTTATGGGAATGAAAAGAAGAGGTTGTTCCAGAGAAACATTTTAATTGGTTCTGTTAGAAGAGGTAGAGTGCAAAAATAAAGAAGTACCAGAAAAATTTAACAATCATGAAAAAAATAAAGAAAAACTGGTTGGGGCTCAAGAAATAGAGGGAAAGGCCATTACAAAAGTGCTAAGCACGCTACTGCTGCAACCCTTGTGGTCCCTGGTTCAATCAGTCTTGCATCCAGGCCTTTTGCTTTGAGGTACTTAAAGGGGCCCTGCAATGACTTTTTTACTAATTTTTAATTTGCACGAACCTGAGCGCACTGAACGTAGTAACTTAGTGAAACTTTTCTTTTCTTGAAATTCCCTTTATTTTAAAAGTTATAGGCAAATTAAAGTTACAAAAACAAGCAAAAAATAACGTCCCTCATGACGTCCTTGGTTGCTTGAGAGTGGCCGTGAACTAGAGAAGAAATAGTGAGCTCATCGAGCGCTCACGGCTGCCGCACTCCGTGTCGACGGCGCGAGAGGGCGCCACTAAAGCCTGTTCTGGATAGGCTGTATGCAGCGGGCAGCCAGAGCGGCTCTCATTGCATTTGCTGCGCGGTTAAACACTAAGTCGGCATGGCACTTCAATGGCCATAAACGACAGCAAACACGTGGTAAAGATCAGTTCAGAATGGGAGCTACTTTGCGCTGCCATTCCGCAAAACGGCCAAACCGCAAGACAAAGCTTCTCGCCGAAGGCCTTCGGAACGCTCGGAGCCGGTCGGATCCTGCTGCCCATACGACCGCAGCGCCGCTGCGTACATCCGGGACCTTTCCGTGTCGGCGCCTGATCCCACTACTCTTTTCTAGTATGCGCCGCCTTTTCCGCCGCTTGGTGGCGGGTTTGTCGACGGGTCTTTTCTTGTTTTCGTACTTTATAAACTGCATTTGTTTCTTTTTTGATCTAAAATACTGAACAAAAACTACTTTTATAAATAAGTGGAACGGTTCGCGCCACTTATATTTTGTATTTCGACTGAAAAGAAGCTTTTAGCGGCTCTGACCAGTAGTAAGCCCAGGACCAAAGACGTCACATTTTGCGCGCTTTTGGTACCGCGGGTCGCCCTTGTCGGTGGAGGAGGTTTCCATGTCGTCCGGTTAAAATACGACGCACTGATATTTAGTTACTCTCTCCGTGCCCGCTGGCTTGCCCGACCCCTAAGAGACGTGGAAACCACAAAAAAGGTAGACGCTTAAATATGATTGCAGGGCCCCTTTAAAGCCATCACCTTTAAATATCTTCGGCAATGTAGTCCTGACGCATGAATGGTGTAACGAGCCCCGGGCGAAGTAAGATAAATTTTTGTGAAACATTTCAACGGATTCTTGACAATTGCCCGTGTATTTGTCACAGTCCATAATGACGTAGTTGATGGTCCAATTCTATGCCACATCGAGTAGCTCTTGGGCCGCCGAACGTTCTTTAACCTTATAATAGGGAACAAATATATCCCGTAATTTTAATCCGTGCAGTTGCATCGTTCATCAGAGTCGCTGATGCGCAAAGCAGCCACGATTTTTTGTCAGATAGAAATGTGGAGATTCTTCGTGGATTAGCATCTCTTCCGCGCCAGCATTGGAGCACCAGCCACGCGCATTTCTCGGGGCTCTCCCAGCGGATCCAGAAATACAAAGGGCCTTCCCGTTCCGCCAGGAATTCCACCCTGAAGCGGCCGGAGAGAAATGAAAAATCCGGTCATCCGGCAGAACCGCACGGATCCACCAGTGCCCCTTTCCACCCCCCCCCCCCCCCCCCCCCCCACACACACACACACACACACATTGCGAGAGAAGCTGGAAAAATTCATACAACTCGGTCGGGGGAAGCAGCGCAGCATCCGAGCAGTCGTGCCCCTCCGACTCGCATTCCGGCCTGCTGGCTGGCGAGATGGTCGGTCGCGGTGTGTTCCGTGCCATTGAGCCCGCTACGCGTATATACCAGGAACAGAAAGAAGGGGGGCGTCCTTGCCGCCTTTGCATCACGCGCCGCCCCTTCCCTCGCCCCCCGGCCCGGCTGGGCCTACTTCGCGTCGGTCCTTCTGTCGCCAATCTGATTGACTCGTCTCGCCAAACTGGCAATCAGGCCGGCGAGGTTGCTGTGTATCGGCAAGCACGAGGCTATCAAAGGACACGAACGACCAGTGTGCGCGACTATCCTTCGCGTAACAAGCGCGCCAAGGACGGGAAAGCTCTCTTAACGAGTTTCACCGATATGCGCTTTATTTTGTTCTCGAAGATATCAAAACGTTGTTCGCCCCTTTGTTCTAGTACCTTCCAATTTTCTATTGTTTACATCATGATGCACTTTCGTCAGCTTGCCCGCGCGTGAACTATCCGCGTTTCCGTTAGCTAGGTGATTCCTGCTTGAAACGTTATCGAAGGAAAAACTACTATTTTCGATTCCATGGCGTGTCGTGACTCGTATTCTCGTTTTTATCCATCCTGGAACATGTATAGGATTAAGTTCCTGGGTCTGCACTTGAGCGCTGACAAGACTGGAGACACAGAAACCGAGAAAGCACCTTTAGCGTCACAGTGCGGCGCGGGAACTGCGGATGCGGTCAGTGCACAACTTGCGCATGCTGGCGTATCGCTCGTTAATGGACCTTTTCCACATACCGACGGCACCAGGCGGTGGCTGCACGAACTAAAAATCGAGGAAGTGACCTACCTGCGCTACCAATTGATAATGGGAGCTGCGCTACCAGTTTCTTCGCTCTCTGAGCAGCGGCGCCTGCCCAACGCGACTTTAAAGAGGAGCATCCGTGGCGTCCACCAAAACGTCGTGTTTTCCTTTCCGTCGACGTTCTTTTTTTGTGTAACACAATTATATATATGCTGCAGTTACGTGTTCTACTCGCTGATATACAGCCTCCTTCCGAATTTCCTCGATTTTTTGTTCCGACTTCCGCCGCTTGGCATCGGGCGCTCGCGCGTGCGCAGAACGCTTCTCGGAAAAGGTCCATTTGAACGTGCACTGCCATTAATTGTATAATAAAGCAAAGGGTACATGAAGAATTTCGAAACTTTGATGATCCGGTAATTAATTCGGAACCTCGGACTCCATTCCGGTTTTAATAAGACTGCCTGCAAAATTTATGAGTTTTGAGCACCTCGTCAACATGATCGATATCTGGACGATTAAAGTTCACTGATGAGGTGTCATCCGTGATTCGAAAGCGTACCAGCAATGAGCATTTCATTGAAACGTTTCTTCTGCCGTACAAGACGAGAGCAAATAATAAATCGTTTAACTACTATTAGAATCGAATAATCTCCCGATTATTGTCTTCCCGTACCTGTAAAATAATGGCGAATCTTAGCTAATCTGGTTTTCGGAGAACAATATTTGCTTCGGGAGCAGTATGCATGTGAGAAGCACGCACTCCTCCGGAGCGGTGTCAGGCTCCAGAAACTATAGTCGCTAAAGTTTCACTGGTGAAATAAAATGAAGGGAACTTCACGGAGAACAAATCTCTAATGAAATGTCAAAGACACATATAATGGAAATCAGAAGTTTGAAGGCGTCCACTCCAGATATCGGTCGCCTCTCTGTGCATGCGGAGGACGGGAATAGGGTCGTCATCTTGCAAAGACGCCCCCGTCGTAGCAGCTGTTTTATTCTTTCCATTCGCGAGTCTGTTTTCGCCTTTCCTTCAGAGCCTGTCATCTGGAGTAGCGGGGTGACCATATTTACAACCATGCGCTGGGTGTTATTAATTCTCGGCGTGTACACGACGCACCGCCATGCAGCTGCTGCCTCGCGCCGAATGTTTGGCGATAAGCTTCGTCGTAAAACGTCGGAGCTTTTGTGCTTGCGGCAGTGGGCGAAGAAATGGCACCTATACCAGGAAAATGCGCGGTGACGGGAAAGGCATCGAACACTCGGCGTCCGCGGCTTTTCTGGAAACGCGCAAACAATAAAAAGAACGAACGAAGGGAACGTAAACATGACATAGAGATGACGACAGGGGTACGTGGGACGAAGGACGAACCCTCGGCAATCTCTTGCTTGTTGCGGTGATTTAGTTGACATCGACGTGATCAGGGCAGCATAATATTGATTTCACTTCTGAATGCGGTCTGATCGATCATATGCGCCGAGAACGGGGCCGTCGGAACGCCGAGCTCTTGTTCGAATGATTCGTGCTGTGATAAGCCTAAAGGTAGATGCTTTTGACTCCGCGTGCACTCGGTGAATGCGTTCGAGCGCGAGAATCCCAACACCGGACGCCAGCGTTCCGTGTTCGACGAGTGCTGTGGAGACAAAGGCAGGTAGCTTTAGGTTTACCCACTAATCGTTCCAACCAGAGATCGACGTTCTGACGTCCCGCTCTTGTCTCCTCCTCTCCCCCTGTTTCTCGGCACATTGTCTTTCCTCGATACATAAGGGGGACAGACAACGCAACAACAAAAATCAGTCCACTTTACGCTTTTGGAACTGGCCCATTCGTCATGAATGTGATGAGGTAAGCTACGGTCGGCGGATGAGGACCCATCAGTCTGATCTTCGCTTTATCGTTAATCACTCCGATGGTATTGTCTTCTTCGTCTAAGAACAAACACTCTCCCTCTCTTTCTCTCTCGTGCGAGTGTGTGTGCGTGTCTGCTGTCTATGTGTAACTACATTGTTTTTTCGTCACTACTTAGGAAAGTATACAGACGGATCATACGGCCGAAATTGTAATATTAGTAAGGCATAAAGGCGGACTAGTCGGAAGGTAGTTAAAGATCGAAAACACTTTAAAATAACGAAGAAACCAGAGAACCATCTAACGCTCCGTGTTTGTCTTTCGTTGTCTTTGTCTTTCGTTTTCTGGCACTGTCTCACTCATAAATTGTAATATGAAACGTAAAGAAACAAACGACAACGGAGAGAGGAACAGAACTTACGGCTCCTATGTCTTTTTTTTTAATTTTTTTATATCCGTGTAATACGTTTTCACCTGACGTCAGTCCGCCATTTTGTCGATAGCCCCAAACACATGAGCGGTGAAAACGAGCGCCGCGCAGCGGTTTCCATAACAACCGCCGCTCGACGTCCGTTTTCGTCCCTCGTGTGTTTAGGGCTGTAGATGTCGGATCGATAAAACTTGAAGGCCTCCGTGCACAACGTATTTGATGGCCTGACATGAATCCTCGGAATGCATGCCTTCGGCACGCGCCAGACGGCCCATGGCAACAAAATGGCGGGAAGGTGACACGTCGCTGTGCTACGTGACCGGGCGTCTAGGCTGTTCACCTGTGGACTGGACGTGACTGGTTTTCGGGGGCGTGTTCGTGTGCCCTGGGAGACGTCCCATGCCCGCACGCCCCCGGGACACACGCAGCGAGCGTTTCAGCAGCTTCTGCTTCAAATTACGGACCCCAAATAACGGATGGGTCCCGGCAGGGTCGGCTCGGCGCGCTCTGCGCCGCCGGCGGCTCACGGTGGACAGCGCGCTACCCTACGCCAGTTCACTGGGCCGTAAACGAATTTCGGCCCGTTAAGTCGTGATAGGGGCGCTCTCTTAAGTTTAATGAAGTGGTCGCGCCATTTTGATTACCCATCGACGCGGGTCGCTTTGCGAGAGCCGTTTCGTAACTCTGTGTTTAGCCGCCGTGTGTAGAAGACTCGAAATATTTCGGCGTAGAAAGAGCTGCTTAAATAGGAAGCTATCATAGCTATTACGTGATGTATCCAGCAAAGGGGCTCAAACACAAGGCGTACCTTTGGAGTGTCTTCGCGGCCTGAGTAGGGACGTTTTGTTTAATCCTGTTATTAACTTGTCCGGGGCGCTTTTGGCTGTTTCAATTCCCTCACGGATGAAACAATCAAATCAAAATTCAACGGAAATAAAAAGTTTTAAATACAAAAAGAGCGTGTTGGTAACGGTAATTAGACACGAGGAAGACACGTGTTTTCCGCGCAACTCAAAAGTCGTCAGAACGAATGAATGCCTTTAGAGAGTTGGCGAATCAGCTGGCGATCTCGACTTGCCATCGAAAGGTCGGTCGGTGAACGATGTCTGCCGCGAATGTTTTCCTTCAGATGGCGATCCGTCGGCCCGATTGGCCCGCCGGATACTCGTTGGGCGACATGCCATAACGGAAAGCGCGTGAGAGAACAGTGGCGGGACGTGAAACAGTATCTGCTGAACGTCGCGGTAGCCATGTATAATTCCTACCGGTACGCAAGCTTATTTTCGACAACGCAGAGAAACGGTACAAGCAGAAAAGAAGCTGAAGAACGAGATCGAATGCCAAGTTTAGGCACGAAATTCTTCCGACATCACTGTTTGAGTTGCTGTCGGAGTTACCGTCACTTCGTCGATGGGGGTGTTGATCGGAAGTACCCCGAATGTATAGATTCCCCGTAGGAAATTATAGCACAGCCAAAACCGAACCCTCAGAACGCTCCACTGATCCCCGAAACATCATACGGTAAAGAGAGACAAAGCGAGAGATGACATGGCCGTGTCAATCACAGCTGGCATGCGTCATCGAAGCACGTAACCGGCGACGAAGAAAACGAACACTCTCACGATTTGATCACCGCGTTGACCTCGCGATTCCGCGCCTGAATTGTCCGCAGCGCCCAGCGAGGGGGAGCGAGGGGGGGGGGGGGGGGGTCGTGTCGTTGAGACTTAGGCGGCAACTGCTCCAGATCCATCTGTGCGAATGAAACCTATCCATCAGGGCGTCCGTTGAAGCAGCGGCGGCGAGGCGGCGATTCGCGTGTGATTACCCGCCTGGGAAATACACGCACGCACACCTTTAAGCAGTCCTCACAGCTGGTGTTTAGAGGGAGAGAAAAAGCTGTCGCGACGAGGCAACGCGCATCGAGCGACGGACGCCATGACCGAAGCTCCTGTTCAGCGCGGCCCCCGTGTAGTTGTGTCAGCAACGCCCCGTGACACTGAGCGCTGTGGATGCTACCAGCCATCTCAGCCAATCCAGGGGCGTAAGCGTGTCACGTGTACCTGTGCTCCGGGCCTCACTGCGCCCCTCCCGAAGATCACGTGACGCGGCTTTGGATTTTGCTGGGATGGCTTGCGGAGTCGGCTGCGGTCTACGGTGAAACAGACGCTAGCTCTCGAATGCCCGCACAGAGGCACCGGCCGAGCCAAGGTTGTACCTGTATAGATGAGGACCGTCGAACGGGTCCACGCCGAGGCATGATGGGTCTGTTACCTCTGATAGTGAATGAGCGTGACGCTGGGCCGGGCTTTCTTCCCGCGTAAGCGGGTTAACGCGGACTTGACCGAGTTGGCAGCCACCGCTTAAACGCGACTAATGGCTCGAGGCCACGAACAAGCGACGCTGATCGCGTATACGTTCCCACGTTTTCAAAAACAAAGTTGTACTCTTATATTCGCCCGAGAACAGCCGTGAATGGTCCAGTGTTTGTGTGAACGGAGTGAGTGACGTAGAGTGATCGGCGATGGCTGTTCAATTTCTTCGTGTCGTAAGAATTGTGAGATGTGGTCTTTGATATCAGGCGTCAACCGCTTCGGTACTCTTGAGACGTCAATCGAATCCGCTATAATAGACGTCTTGCGAAGCGCGCTGCGCTGTAAGCGGCGCCGTGAGGAATGTCGCGACGACTTGTACAGAACCGACTGTAGCAGACGACGGAGGATAGGCGGGCCCTCGCTGTCTCTTCAGTCTCACGCGGGCTAGGGTAGATGTCGCGGAAGCAGGGAGGAGTTTATGTGTACAAAACGTTTTCTGGCCTTTTTGTGGGTTTCTTTTACAAGTCTTTTGTATTTTTGGCGTGCTGATAAATATTGTGCAATTTCAAATTCATGCCATTTTTTTTTAACACACTGCAGGGCAATAATTGGCTCAAGCTGGAGTGAAAAAAAAAACAGTAAATACAAAAAAAAAGTCATTTTGAAGCAAAAAAAAAATTTGAGAAAGAGGTTCAGTCATATGCGCACGCACAAATAAATACACAGCTGCCAAATATTTAGCTTTCAGTAATCACGATACAAAGTAAAAAAAATACGGTGCAAATACTTCATACTTTTTAACTTGGAAATTCGCTTATATATCAATTATAACAGTATTCCAGAATAAAATGCATCGAGAGCATCGCAAAAAAAAGCATCACTCTCAAAGTTGCCGGAGGTTAAACCATTCCATTCAGTGACTGTACTGGGAAAGAGGGAAACCTTAAAACGATTAGTGTCAATTTTTTCTTGTGAAACGATTACTGAGACGAAGCTCAATCGCGCGGAGAATTAATTGCCTTGTATGAGCCGTCTAACCACGATTCCAGTTTCGCGTTAATGAACCATCTGCCAAATGTAGTCGTCCTTCGACGTTTTATAACTGCTTCGTTTCTTGAAGTCGTACACCCCAAGGTTCATCCGAAATGGCGAGCTTAATCGTTTAACGTGTCTTGTCAACGTGCTCTGGTTATTTCCTCATATTAAGCATCACTCTCTTATGTCCATAGCTTTCAAAGAACTCAGGAGCAATTTAGATAGACGCGTGATAAGTATAGAAGGGGGGTGATGGTCCCGTAATAGATTGACCAGCGTGGTAACCGGAGTATCTTTTCAGATTCCAAGTGATTGAAAGTGCGAAGGGAAGAGCTACGTCCATGTGGCACCCTGTGCTAAACTACATGGTATCTTCGTTAACAGAACCTTTCACGAAGAATTTGTTAGACGGAGTGCGAAGAAGAAGGTTTGCGAACAAGAGGAGTGCGCGCCAAGCTGCCTTTCTTGCGTGACCGAACCTTGACAGCGCGCCGCGTAACCTTTGCTCCAAACTGTTCTCTCCAGTCACGTTCACTTCTCGAGGCCGAGGTGAAGACAACGTTGTAAAATAGATTGGCGGTGCAGCGTGGCAGAGAATATACCCACAATGGGGGCATGAGGTCCAAACAAACCAGTTGGCTTTAGGTAGCCGCTGGGATGGATTCTTCGGAGGACCGGCTAAAATTCGGCAAACGTGACTCGAAATATTAGGGAAGCTGCTTTCAGCTTCGCTCGACTACAGTGAAAACTAATGTCGATAAAGCGAATTTCATCCACGCTTGGTAATTCTATCCATTACACGAAGGTTCGATCTGCGGTATTGCTGTAGGCGGAGTGGCCTAGACGATGAAGGCGGGAAATGTTTGCGTTTCAGTGGGACATTGTGCGTACGAAACAAACGACCGTCCCTCTTCAAGTTGTGTACGAGCCCACGTCTTCAGACGTAGGATGCACGCGGGCAGGAGCGTTCAAACAATCTTCCATGGTGATTTCGAGGCCAGAAAATGAATTACGTTTATTTAGTCATTGCCATTTCTTTATTTGTATTATGTCCTGTCCACTACTCGTAATGCCGAGGTTTCAAATGCCCCGTCCTCACGGTTAACTGCTCCAGACCCCTGTTGTATACCCCCGGCCTTTTTTCGTGTAGTTAAGGTCCGGGAGGAACTACTAGAAACAGGTATCTCCCGTGGCACTCGTCCAAATATCTTACGTCAATAGCTTGTGGTGTTGTCGACTGCCTCGAGAAGACCCAGGACTAGACGATGTCGGAATTTTTTCTTTGTCAGAAGATAGTTCTGACTCTGATAGTGTATATGTATCATGTCTTTGATAACTCAGTATGCCGTCCTACCCAAATTGAGCTGGGTCATCGTGCTGTTGGGCTTTTGCAAAACTCAGCGTGGAACCGCGAGATATCGGGAGCTGTTCTGGTTCGGGCAGCCTAGGTGACACTGAGAGATTATTAGAAAGTAATAGCGGGCTAGCCAAAATCAAGCAAATAACACAGAGCGTGAGTAGGTTGTGTCTTGACGAAATTACTTTTACACAAGAAATTATATAATTAAGTAACTGACATCGCAATAGAAGCTGATATTATTATTTTTTTTTTTTCAGACGTTCGCATTAAACACGCAGAAAGTGAGCCATTCTCGACCGAGGACAAGAGATTACTGTAGAAAACGACCAACGTTCACTCTCAGAACTCATAGAAATTACAAGACAAAGCAAGCTAGCCGGAAGAACACCCGGTGATGGTATCAACAGGGGTGGAACGGCTGCGCCATTTGCGCCATTTTGCGCCAGACGCATGTGTCTGCGCCATCCTGCGCCATGTTGCAGAAACTGCGCCACAGCCAATACCTCGCGCCATTATGCGCCAAATCGCAAAACGTGCGCCAAAAAAACGTTTTATTTTGTCTTGGTTTCGGTTTTTATCGACTCGATTGTCAACAATGAGGGCGGTTAGCCTGGTCGGCCTTGCAATCCCTTGTTCTGTTTATTCCCCTTGTCTATCCCGAGTCGGAAGCGCACGAAAAAACTCGGATTCGCTACACCACCTGCGACTGGATTGTTACTCTTCAACCATAAGCGGTAGGGCAAGTAGGCCGAGGTGAGGTCGAGTCGTTACGCGTCAGATTGCATGAGGCTCTGCGGTCCGGGATCCGGACGTCATCCAGTCGAAAGCAAATGAGCAAAATATTCCTTTTAGTGCTTCATCGTTAGGAGTTGGAACCGCATTCTTGCAAGATAAATCGTGATTTGATATAATAATAATAATAATAATGCTTTATTCGGTTTCTAAAACCCGGGCGACAGTGAAAAGGCTATTGCCCATGCCATAGAGGCCCACTGTACCCGCTACACAGAACTGAAACGCGGTCCGATCCGAAACCTTGCCGGTCAGCAGCTCTACTTATCTGCTCGGCGTACTTTAAGCTTGCTCCTGCTTATCGCTTCAAATACGATAACTTCGTTAATCGTAGTCTGCTGCTGCGATATCGAGTTGCACAATAGGATAAACTCGAAATTGGTTGCCCTGTTCCTCCGTGCAACTGCACGTCCGTTGCTTACGCACGTCACGTGGTTCGCACATATAATTACTATGTCGAGCACGTGTGGGTTGTGCGATAAGCAGTGCTGGTTTGCATCTTGAGCGTCTGAAGGCCATTCAGAAAATATCAAGGACGCTATCTTCAGAAACATAGAGTACTCGCTGTTTGATTCTCATTAAGGCTCACAAAGATTCAAGTTTTCGCATATATTACTCTGTTATCCCCTCTACCTAGGTCCCTAACCGCTCATGTTCATCTCTGCTGCTAAGCACGATTGAAATTGTTTTCGTGCTTGTCTAAGACACAAGCTGAAGTGCAATGCAAACTGATCTGAGCTGCTCCTAGCCTGCTCCAGAATGTAGTTTTAGCTGCTCCCAACCTGCTCCAAAACAGCTGTTTCAGCTGCTCCCGTGGCTGCTCCCAAGTATATTTCATGAGTTCTACCCCTGTATCAATTAATCTTGTTATGACTGAAGCTTAGGCTAGTTGGTAGAACATGCCTCTAAACTGAGAGTTCAGCGCAAAGTCGAACTCGGAAGAAAGGCGAACACGCCTGTACTCATCGTTTGAAAGCGCACGTATTCATTAATATGTTTTCCAAGAAAACAAAAAATAGGTGAAGAGCGAGTCTGATTCCAGCTGTGTCTAGGAAGAAAAAAAAAAAGAGATTTCCACGGCATCGCGTTCGCCGAAAGAAAGCGATTAGCCCCGTGTGCCCTGCACGCGAACTCATCAGCCGCGGAGCGCGTACAGAAAGGGGCTGAGCTTTCTAGCGAGCGCGTTGGAGGCGAGCCTTGCACCCACCGCGCGTCCTCCGTCCTCGAGGTCGCAGGGCCATCGGTTACCTGCGCCCTCGTGCGCTCTCAAGTTCGCCTTTGCCCCAATGCGTGCTTTTGTCTCGCGCTCATTTCCATAATGCGACCGGCCTGTTGGGAATGCATTAGTCGCGGCTGGTGTTCTGCTGGCTGCCACTCTGCGTTTGCCCTGGGCGATAAGTGTCTGCGGAAATTAACGGGCACCCGCTCCTTCTGGATCGCGGAGCACGCGCGACTTGGGGGCGGCGTAGCACAACGCGCGATCTTGAGACGTAGTTCACCGGAAATTCCATCGCGCCCCGAAGGATGGCCATGACGAAGATAAGCTATCGGAGATGAGAAACGTCTGAGGTAGGGTTCTATACTCCACTTTCGAAGGAACAGGATTGGGTGCCTTAGCAGGCGATCTTTCCACGTCCTTCATGGAAACATGTACTGTATTGATGCTTATACAGCAAACATTGCTGAGCTTGGCTGGGATCGCCGTCCTTTGTGCCTCCACTGTAGGCGTGCAGCTGAAAACAGAATGACTCCTACTTGCTTGCATATACGTTACCCTGACTCCTTGAAAGGATCTGAAAGGCTGCTTAAAGAAATTCGGAGATTTTTATCGGTATCGCTTTAGTGGCGCGAAATATGGTCGTAGGCGAAATATTACGTCAAAGCGAAGCTGCATATACCCCACTAAAAACCGATTTTAAAGATGCGACCAGCTGTTCTTTAGAAGGTGGCAAGCGAGTAAGCTTTTAGTCAAGCAACACTGGGCGACGCGTACCGCAACACCACCCTGACGTCACGTCGCGGTTGTACAACTGATATCAGTGTTGTCATCCCTCTCTAGCAAATAGTTTTGGTTCTGCCGCAGACGCCGGAAACAAAACTTTAGCCGTGATGATTATAAAACTACACGCAATATTCGTAATTCCAAAGGGAGTGTCTACATCCACGCGCGGGGATGTAGCCATGTCGGGAGGAGATAAGGCTCCATCCACGCACTACGTCACTTCCGGCGCCCACGTCACTTTTTTGCGTGGACGGAAGCACTGTTCTTTTTCCGTCTTCTCTCGGTCCACGCAGCAATCAACCTACGGTCTTGTCTCCCATTGTTTTGCCCTGTGCTCGGTGGCCATTGCTCCTTGCGTTCCTGCCGTGCGCGGACTGCTGTTCCTGCCTGGTCTTCCCCAACCCCCAAGCGGGTTTATCTAAAGTTTTTTTTTTTATTGTTTTCTTGGTCAAGAAAACTTTGTGTATTCACACAGTCGCGCTTCTGATATGCCTCCAGTTTTGGTTGCCGGGGATTCGATGGTGAAATACTTGTCCCAGTATTTCACATCGAATAACCGGGTGGCTGTCGAAGTGCGGGTGTTTAGTAACATTAGGATCAAGGCTTTGCTTCTCGAAGTGTCTGACGCCCTGCTCGATTTTGGCACAAACAACACCAGCGTTTGTGCCTGCGCGTACGTTGACAAGTACCGTCGGCTGGCCGCTCAGATCTTGGAACGCAATCCGACGAGGCAGATCGCTTTTTCTTCCGAGTTGGGAGAACAGGTTCTTTTCGTTGGAGTGTCAGCGTAGGCAGAGTGCAGTGATCCAGGCGTAGAATGATCGGCACAAAGAAGTGAACTGGCTCCTGCAGGAGTTCTGCCGCAAGAAGGGCTTCGTGTTCATCGGTGATCTCGTGGATGAGTGGCATCTGTGCATCGGCTACTGTTTTATTTGTCATGAAATAAACTGTTTCTGGAATCTTTTACCCAGTTTTCTCGATTGAATGCTCTCAATAGGTTTGTTATTACTGAGTCTAATGCATGCTTTCCCTTCTCGCACAATCTTTGTGAGGTAGCGAGCGTGCGCGCAAGTCAAGAACATACGAAGCGTGTGCTCGCACTTCCCCTTCGATGCAGATAAGCTCACACTACAACGCCTTAAACGAATTAAGCCAATCACATAAACGGCGAAGCCTCGCCGCCTCGCCTCAGCAGCGATGTGCACAAGGGCGAAGGCCCCAGAGGCCGCAGCCGCGCCAAGCCAACCAAGCCCACACCACATGGCTGCAGGCTGCACGCCCACACGCACGGATGACACGCACGCTGCCACTGATGATGATCTCATAGAGATCAGTGCACGCTGCCCACACGTGTGTGTGACTCCTGGACAACATAAATATAAAGACATCTACGGATACTATTTTTATGACGCATGATATTCCCTATCGGTGTTAGAAAACAGTGAAACATTGATAAATTGTCTAAGAATTTGTAAAGTCACGTGATATATTAACTTTAAAACAACAATAAAATGTAACCTCTTTATTTTTAGATCCTATATTTACTTGTAAGAAAGCATAATATGTACATAAAAACAAATTATCTCTTTATGTTATAAGTCACGTGACCTTTTGCGTGGATGGAGCCTTATCTCCTCCCGACTTGGCTACGTCCCCGCGCGTGGATGTAGACTCGGCCAATTCCAAATTCGAAACTATTGACTGGAGTTGCCCTATAAGGAATAACTTTTATCCTTCCGGAACCGTTGGGCGAATTTATTTTACCTCACAAAATAGAAACTAAACGAGTGGCATCCACTGAAACTTAATCGTCTAGTAAGAAAGACGGGGAGAGGGGAAGCGGGAGGAAAGAAGGAAGTAGATGAAGATACTTTCCAGTCAAGCTTCGTGGGTACGACTACGACTAGCGCTCGTTTCCGTATGCCTGCTACGCACGCCACGGCGCCGGTGCGATCTTCTCATTGTCTAGTCAGTTGGTCGGACGAGGAATACTTCGTTCAGAACACGGTCAGTGTTTTACGGCAGTGGTTCTCAACCATCGATGCTTCGCGGACCCCTTGTGGATCGGCGGAAATGATGGGGGACCCCGTTCGTGGTGAGGGGAAGGGAAATGTCTACGTTAAATGTAACAATTATTGAATAAATGGATATAACTAAGGGCTAGTGTGAAGTAGACCTCTCTTATTGACAATCACACGAGAAAACTCGCTATAGAACTGAAACATTTTTTCTCGACCTGAAAAAAAGTACAACTTTTATTGTCGGGCTTGACTGATGAGGCAGGGCTTCGCTGACCTCTAGAATGCCTTAGCGGACCCCAAAGGGTCCGCGGATTCCCCTTTGAGAACCACTGTTTTACGGGATACCTATATGATATGTCAGAATCGTGAAATTCAGTGTCTCCTTAAGGTGCGTCACACCGTTCGTGATTACGTATTAGCGAATTTAGGAATCCGGTTTCAAGAGCTTCGCCGAGATGACTTCGTGGCTCGTGCCATCCATCGTGCAACACTCCGACACTCACCAACGGGGACACCCAATGATCCACGCCTCAATCATATCGCTGCTGAGAATCAATGTTGCCACTTGTGACCAGCTTTCTGCCGACTTGCTGGCGGAAGTTACAAGAAGTGCTTTCCGTCGTCCCGCTTGCTGAAATAGTTCAGAACACTGCAAAGCGGTACCGCAATTACCTCCTTACACCGTATCTACTGCGGTAAAGGTCGCATGATCATAACCGTCGCAAACTGTGCCCGTGCGGCTTTGAGCATCAAGATGGCGGCGCCCACGAACTGCAGGCACGTAAACAAATGTCACGTGACACGAAGAAACGAATGACCCTCTTGACGGCATCAGTCGATGTTGGTAAGAAAGCGCCGATAGTCTGAGCGTAACTTTCTCTAGTGTCTCCAGTGGAGGCGACGCAGGAAGGAGGCCAGTCGCTCCCCGAAGACGCGGATCATAGGAGGCACGTGACACGTCCTTGCATAACGCGGAACAATTAGAGCAAGCACTTTTCAGACGAAGGTGTGCACCGCCACTTAAGCGCCTTGCGTGTCTTTTAATTATCGGCGAGCCGGCCCCGTGAACGGCGTACGCCGCTTGATCGATTTCATGCCGGCATCGGATGTGCACCATGGGCGCACGTGTGAGCATTAAAGGAACCTGCATCTTGGTGTACCGACCGAGAGGCAGGGCAGCGCGCACGGAACGCCAATCGTTTAAGTCGGTCGTGACGGTTTCGGCGGGTGGACTCCCCAAGGATGGACGCCGTTTGTAGTGTGCCGAAGGACGGATAATTACGAGCTGTACGTAATGAATAATCATCGGAATAATAATAGAAATGAAGGTAGTTGTAGCAAATAATATCGGTTTTAGCTCAACGAAGAAATTACATGTGCGTCATGACCGGGACTTGCGGCTTTTGAGGTTCACCGACGAGTCCGGCTTTCGTTTTGGGAGCAGTTTTTGTTTTGTGTCGTCCTCTCGGCAGCCATTCACCCCGATTTGTGCATATCGTTTTGATTGTATTCCCGTGTTTTGTGATAGATTAGGCAGCTATCTAAGGCGGAGGATGAGACAGGTGTCGGATTGATTGCCTCGCGTGCTATAGCAGTACTTCCTAGCCAGTGACCATTATTCACTTATTTTTGTCAGTGTTTGTACTTCTTTCCTATTTCCAGCGAAACGATGTAGCGATTAAAAAAGCGCAATGCCAACATAATAACGAGGCCGGAAGGATGCACTTTACAACGTCACCTAAAGAGGCCAACGCGGGGTATGAATTCGACACGAGAGCTGCGTCAGCCTCTTTAAGTGACCTCGTAAAAGGCACCCCTGCGGCCTTGTTGCAGGTGTTGACCATACACGGCGGGTAACCTATTCCTCAATAAATTAATTGCCCTCTTGTTGGGGTTAATTAAATTAAAGGCCAGATAATTCTTACCATTTATAACAATAAATATAGCGAAGACATAAAGTCGCAAGTCTAACATTTTACTTAGCAAGTCCAAGTAACGAAGTATTTATATTTCTTTTCAAAGTTTCGCGCATATCCACGCAAATGCTCATGACGCTGAACGTTTTATGTGCGCTTGTCCGTAGGTGTTACCCTTCTTGGCTAAGGGTGTGCTTGGTAGGTACAAATCACGAAACTGATAACAAGGCCACGCATGCAGACTGTTAATTTTCCTGTTCAAAAGTGCTGTGCACTTCCTAGCATTAATCGGGATTACCCTAAATGTTCGAAAGCGGTCGAATTCGACCCGCAAATAAAAGCCGAAAACTTAGATTCCACTGTAATCGCACGTTTAGTTCGTTAAGTTGCGAGCTGTGAAGTGACATTTTGTTGTCGTCCGAGTCACTCCAAGAAAAAAGCTCCGAGTTCAGCTTCCTGGGGCCCTAAACTCGTCAAATACAAAGTTGTAGCCGAAAGTTGGCGGAGCGCGCCGATTGGACGTCGACGAGAAAAACGCGAAGTCATTGTCGTGATCGTCCAATCGGCGCGCTCCGTCAACTTTGCCTCCAACTTTGTATTTGACGAGTTTAGGGCCCCTGCAGAACTAGCTGCCAGTCAATCACGGCGAGAAATATCCCAGCGAATTGCCAACCTCATCATACGATTAGATACAAAAAATGCCATATGCGCAGGGCCATGTTAGCGAGCGGAACGCCGTGGTTATCATTCCTGCGTACAACAATTTCTTTTTCTTTTTTCTGTTGTATATTCGTGTTTAAACCTTCGTAATTGGCTGGAGTCTTCTCATTGTTCGGCGTGATTGGCTGCCTCGTGTTATGCAGGAAAGTGAACTCGCCAATCTTTTCTTGGGGCAGATGTTTTGGCTTGCGATAGACCCTCTTCAAAAATCCGTCCCATTACCTGTCCGCCATCGCTTGACCACGTACTCTGAGCATGTATTGTACATTTCGAAAGCGTCAGCGCTCGGTGTGAACTCGGATGCACTCACGCCTTTTGCGCCCAAAAAAATGGCAACCATCAATGTTACTCGTTGGACTTTTGAAAAAGGGTCTATTTGTTGGGTCCGTTTATTTTTCTTCAGGCTTGCTACGGGGAGAGAGAGAGAGAGAGTAATTGATGCTGAACGCCCGTCTTCTAACGTTTACACCGAACGTAGGCTGATCGTATTTTCCAATTCGTCGTTGGTCCCAATTCCCGACACAGTTTTCATCAAACCTTGATTCCAGGACGCTGTACTATAACAACAACCGGGCAGCTCATTCATCCATACCATCGTGAGCGCGAATTCGGATCAAGGAAGCGCGAACGCCGACAGCACCATTTGTTTGCATAGTGATTCCATCGAGTTGGCAACAACGAGCAGCGCCCGGACACTGTAATCTCGATCAGGGCCACACTGCCCGCGCACGTGACCGGCGCCGCCAATCCGTGTCAGCCGGCTGGTTCGACCTGACTTCGACGTACAATGTCGCCGCTGCCGCCGCGCTGGTTCCAGTCCCAGATTTTGTTCAGCGTACACTCCGCTTCCACCTTGCGATGAACCTCAGCGGGCGCTGCGAGCCTTCCCGACCAATCCAGCGCTGTGAACGTGTCACCTGACTACGCGGTTCGCACGTCGCTGTCCCTCTCCCGAAGGGTGACACGTGGCACTTACATGACGTTGGATTAGCTTCGATGACTCGTACAACGGCCCGTGGCTTCCTCTGCGGTGCATCGGGTTGAAACGTAGTATATATACATATGCGTAACCCCTGCTCGAGGCATCGCTCCATCGGCCTAATGCGTCGCGTCCCATTCTGGAAATCGGAGCGGCCCATCCAGCAGCCCGCGCACGCAAGCACGCGGGACGGTCACGCAAACGCCGCCTCGATCGCGGGTCCTAAGAAGGAAGAAGCGTGGATCCGCTAAGAAAGAAACCTTATTTTAGAAAAAAAAGGCAGTTAAGGCGTGGAGTGCGTTTTGTTTGTCCTGGCCCGTGGAGTGCGTATGCACAACCTGTATACGCACTCCGGAGCAAGTGTGCACGACCAAAACCGCCGCTATTTCGACCCCGCCGACCTTCTTCAGAGTCGGTTTAGAGGAACTTCAGCTTGTATATGTTTTTTTTTTTTTTTCTTCCCCCATATGCTTTTTGCTTATCTCGATAAACTCTAGCGCCACTACCTCTGGTAAAACAATAACAACAGCAACAAAACCCCTCTTTGTCATTTTTTTTTTTCCATGTCACCTCATATCCGTCTCGGTTTAAATTGTTATTACCTATTAGTGGAAGTACCTGGCGTCCGCGAGAAAACCGAACCCTGTTTTTCTCACCGCAAAAATAAACTAGACATCTCGGAGAGCTCGAACTCCGTCAGAACGTAGCCCCAGCCGTTCGAACAAGATGCCAAAGTTTCAGCGCCAACCGTTAGCTTATTCAGAAGTAATGAGAGATTTTCTGAAAATGTCAATGGAAGAATGGCGGCCGACGGGGCTTTACCATATATGGCGCTCTGTGGCGCCAGAAAGCGAAAATGGGCGAAAATGGGCCCCATTTTCTCATTAAGAAATTTCAGAAAATCACTTGTAACTTCCGAACGAGGGATTTATTTTATTTAGTAGTTTATTTTACGGTACCGAAAAAAGGTTCGGTTTTCTCGCGGACGCCCGATACCACGTGATTACGTTGACTCTCACGAAGGTACGTTGCGGTGGGTGGCACAAACAGTTTTAGGTCCTCGCGCGTTGGCGTGGATATATTGTTTATCGGTATTTTTATATCTCGTTGCTTTTTTTCTGTGGCCGTAAATTATATCTGGTTTCTACTGGTGTTTCCTCCTCGTTCCTCAAATACCCCCCTCCCCCACAATTTTGTTTTTTTACAACGTTTTGGCGTTTACCACGTTCGCTTTCACTTGCACCGGGCGGGTACAGCGAGCGAAGGACTGAATTAAACGGCATAGCATGGTATTAAGCTTCATGCAGTCTGTTATTCGGACAAGTTAGTTCATTTAGGACAGCTTCGTTAAAGGGACACTGCCATCCCCCACATATTTTTTTTTTTTGCAGGTGATTTATTATGATGTCAGAAGACTACCCAGTCAATATTCTGCTATAGTGTAACATATATTTTTTTGTAAAGTCCAAATTCGCAACTGCTCGAAATCGAAACCGGACTGGGGAGGAAGATGAAATATAGAGGAGTAGAGGGTTGGTGGAAGTCACGTGGCTGTGCAGCTTTTTGCTTTCCAGTCAACGTATTTGCAGCTTTTTAGAAGCCACAAAAAACGGGTATCATATTTCTTTTCTATTCTTAATATTGTTTGTGTGCCTTCGATGACCAACGATTTTGATTGCATTTGGTGGTTGTGTCTAAACCATAGAAAACGGCTCGTTACCACGAAGAAGAGAGTGAGCGCGACTCGACCCGGCCAGTTCTCGATCGGCGGTTTTCGGGCGGAAAGAAAACGAATTTTGAGCCGCGAATTGTTTTCTGGGTAATTGGGCTCTCATGTGTAATGCGCAAATAAAAACCTTGGCAAGCATAAATACCCTGTCAGTGTCCCTTTAAGTGCCACGCGTAGCATCGAAACACTGTTGTCCCTTCGTTCAGGGCCAGTCGATTCGCCCATCTTTATCGCGTAGTAGAGATCCGTTCGTTCGCACGAGCTCGTCTTGTCCCACAAGAAGCTTCGTCATGGCGTCGTCGACGAGCTCGTCTTTTCGTAACGGCATTTGTCCGTGCCTGCTCGCTTTATTCGTATATTTTCCGCTTCATATTCACTTGTTTTCGTCCCTTTGTATCTATGTTTCCTCAGCTATGTTGAGCGGAAGGAGAAAGTCAAATCTATAGGAACCGTGGATGGCCGTTCACCTGTGATGTGAAACTTAAAAAAAAAAGTGCGTCATAAATGTTAATTTATAATTTTTGCTGAATGACTTCTCTATGATCAGAATTTTCGGTCCTACTCAAACTGCTGAAGTTACAAGCCGCAACGTTCACAGTATACGCTCACGCTGTAAACGATGCGCTGGGAGTGCTCCGTTCGGGCTTTTGGTATTCCACCGGTGTTCCACCCGGTGTTTGTACCCACATCATCCAAAACAATGACCCGCCTCCTGCCAAAAACGGGCCGCCACACGGCGGTGGGAAACCAGGAGAGTATAGTTCACGAGAAAGTTAGTCATCGTGCCAATAGATTTTTAATTAGTTTCATGTTCATACGTAATCTTCCAGATATCCAATCACGATCTATCGGGCTCTTTAACTTTCGAACTGTGTTGTCTTCTATAGTCGGTTGCAAGCTAAGAAAAAACCGGAAATGCCTTTCAGAGGAAAGGGTGATCCTACGCCGAGAAACGCCAGCCAATCGTTTTCATGACGTCACGTATCCGTGGACCACTCGCGATCCTTTTGAAAAAAAAAAAGAAGAAAAGCTCAACATGGCTGCTGGCCTTAGCAACGCGACGCTAGTTTCTCGTGACAATTATTCTGCTTTTTTGCACCGTGTTTTACGTGCCCGAGGTTACGCCACGAGATCTTGATGGTATCGGCTTGCGTTTGCAGCAGTTTTTGCGCGACAACTTGAGAATCCAGCGACGCTATCGCCAACGAAAATTTCGAAGCGGGCGCGAGGCTTAGCACTGCTGAGAGGTATGTTAGACGGTATGTTAGACAGTATCTTGGACAGAAAATGAATTGGGAAGACGGTACATTGGACATGACTTTCTTTCTTTACTAAACAGCTATTTCGTTGACAAAAACGTATTCTAACTTATTTAAATGTCCTGAATGAATTAAATAAATATTGTAGTAGTTTAAGACACGTTTCCTGGAGGAAGAAAAAGCAACGTTGCTAGCGAACTACTTTCTCGACGGCGGAGGCACTTCAGATGGGCGCAATGCGTTTGTGGGTGGAGCTAAAAGATAGTTCTTAGGTTGCATCCGACTATAGTTCGGCTTACGCAAACTGTTCTCCGTTAAAGAGGTCATGAAACGATTTTCCTACTTCTTCCTCCTTAGCTTTAATCCTCAACTCAAATGCGAATTGTGAAATCACGTGGTCGTGACAGTCCTTCGGCACCGGTGCGATGACTCCTAGCTTCCACTGTGCTTTTTATGCACACCATAGAACTTGTCATTCCCCAGTGACAATAAGTTCCGTCAGGGCACTCATTGGCCACGAACGCGAATCCAAATATTCGTCGACGGATTGATTGTTGACGAGCGCATACGTCCGAGTGACGCAGTTCTCGTGTCCAATGCGTGAGCTGGGCTCTGCTGACGTCAGGTTGGCGCCGGTGACGCGCTTTCGGAACCGCGGATGTATCATAGTGAAAAGGCGTAGAGCTTTCGAAGGCAAGAGGGTACAAAATAGTCCGCTATATTTTCAAATGTTCGTACCGAAAAGCTGGCTTTTGACTTTCTAGCCTCTGTCTTTTGGCCAACTAAACGATATGCGATTAGTAAAGTCCCAATTTAAAATCATTCATCCCAACCCAAAATTCGTTTCATGTCCCCTTTAATTCCTCACATTCGCAGAAAAAGAAGAAAACAAATCAACAGAGAAAGACAAGAAAGAAAGTTTTCTTCCACTTCGTTTTACGCAAAGCGTTCTCTGTCAATTCCTCACACACAAAAAAAAGTTAATATTTTTAAATTTACTGCAACAATCCAGACCCTGCGAGCTGATCCAGCGCCAGTCCACGCGAGTAGCGGATCATTAGCGCGTCTGGGAACGGGGTTAAAAGGGGCCTGACGTATATGCACGCAGCGCAGCGGCGCGTGCCTTATCTCATCGTTCGCTTATTATTCCCCCCCGATCCGCCCCCCTGCCGCCCACGTCTCTTCGAAACAGGCGGGACGCAATCCATACGTCCGAGACAAAGCAACAACGACGCAGCGCATCGGGGAGGGCACGGGGGCGCTATCTGAGACGAGGTACTCCTCTACCGCATGGTATATACTATCTACCTTGTTGTTGTTGTTGGCTCTGCCTACGCCGTCGGTCTCCGCGGTTTCAGATAGCGCGATACGGCTGCTCGCGTTCTCCTCCCACTCGTTTTGCGCGAGGAGATGACTTAATGGAAGTGCATCTTATCGAACCGCATAGTAGTTTCGCCGCATACGCGTGGCCGAGAAAACGCACATCTCTGTTTCACTTCACGATGGACCGCACAGGACGCTATACGAACCGCCGGGGCCGATCCGATGCCGCGTGTGTCACGTGAGCTTAAAGAATGTGTGCGGCGACTTATGGCAGCGACGCGTGGGGTGTGCAGTCACGTGATGCGCTGATAGCGCCCAATTGGCTGGCGTGGCTCCTTGCGCCCGCTGCGATTCGCCGTAAGACATGAAATGGGTATAGTCCTTTCTGCTTCGAGCCCGTGATTTTGGCAGCGCTGTCGTGTCGTCTATGCGCTAACAAAAAAAAAAAAAAAAAAAAACTTTTTTTTTTTTTGTACGTTTTAATACGCGGGGGAGGAAGACGTATTCTGCGCAGGCCTCGGTATTGTCGTCCCAGGAACGATTGCGGCACGGAGCAGGAAAAAAGAGCGCGTCTGTTCGTGGGCTCGGTCGTCCGGCTCTGGCCTATGCGGGTTACAGCAGCGGTGGTCAAGGTCGAGCTTTTTGATGGCAAGAAATTGCAGTTCTCTATCAGTGCGTGATAAAACAAAAATAGTCTTTTTTTTTTAAGGGTGTTTTAGATTGGGGTTATGCGTATCTTCGTTTTAATTGCTCGGGGTTGGCATGCGCCCTCTTTTTGGGGGTTTGGTTGCGTGGGCGCAGAGTAATCTATCTCGAGTGTTTTGTACGGGTAGCTGTAGTCTTTTGCTACATAAGATAGGCGGGCGAATATCCACCTTTAGCATGCTCTCGTTCCATTCCGTCGTGACCTGGCTGCGCGCACCGCGGTGTTATCGGGGGTAGAAAGCTCGCGCCGGAGGAGGAGTTTTACTGCAGCTCAAATGTTGCAAAACAGTGCAATTCTAATCACTTCGGTTTTTTTTAGCTTTGTAAACGTGTTTTTTTCTTAGTCGGTTGTATTAGTTTTTTTTATGTGAATCAAATTAACTTTTGTAAGGTAATTGATCTTACTAAGCACACGTTAATCTCCTCATCGTTGACTATATTAAATTCGTCTCGAAGGATAATGTTTAATGCGCATACGTATATTATAATCCGGTATTGTTTTCCTTGGGAGTCCGGTAAGCTAGGGCACTGAGAGACCGCTCGAGCATTTTGAATTTTAATGACAACTGCTTGCACTCCCGTACCTCACGTCTGATAAATCGTCACAAGAAGTTGTTCACGAGTATTAGCGACTCCGCGATGGAACGTCTTTTTACTTCTTCTGTTCCACGTTTTGGGTAACCAGTAGCGAAACCGTCGTAACGCTGTAAAAAAAAAAGAATGATGCGGGGTGAGATATTTTTGTAATTTCAATACTCAGTGGCCTGACAGCTTCGTGCAGGAGTACAAAAGTCCGAAATTATGGACAGCCACTGATTCAAGGTCGCACGCACCGAAAACTCTTAGCACCTGGCGGTCGAAACATAAACTACGGATTGAGGTCCAAAAACGTCAAGCGGAAGTCACAAAGAGAGTGCCCGAGCAAGGCGTACTGCATCCACGTGAAGCTAACTTTCCTAAGTCTGAGTTGGTGCATGCTTGCCCAGTGAGCAGAAAAAATGTCAGCAGTGCAGTAGTGAAAGTTCGATCGCATCATCATCATGTCGGCGTGCGCACGTATAGTCACTACTGCGTGATGCATATGTTAAATACCCCTAGACCCCAGGTTCAAAGTCGTACTCTAGCCAAATTTCCCCGCTGCATTGTAGACGCCACGGTCCAGCACGCTTAAAATGCCAAAGCCCTTTCGCATGGGCACAGTAGACGTGAAGCAACAGCATCTCATCTAAACGCGTGCCCCAGATTTTTTTTTTTTTTTTTGTTTAAAGACAGTTTACAAGACTTACTTATTTCATGTCAAGTAACTTGACCCAGAAACACTTGGCTGTCTCGTGACTTTTGAACATGCAAGCGCAGCCAAAGCACGACGGAAGGCAACCAGGGCGTTCCGGAGGTTGGACATCCGAAGAAGACGCCCGCGCTCCGTAAAAATAAAAACACCTGTCGCGGTTTTTTTTTTTTCCTCTTCTGTTTTTGAAATGCGCTATTGTATGAAAATTGAAGCCCCAAACCAAGATAAATTAGTCCATACAAAAAAAAGAAAAAGAGACAAAAAGAAACTAAAATTAAACGGTCCCATTCTCCGGTTTATCGTCATAAAGTTAGTTTATCAGCTTGTCTGCGTTCTTTTCTTTTATTAAATCATAAATTAGTACATTGGAGCAGTTCTTATTCCCCGTCTGTTTTGCGATCAAGCGGACATGCTGACCTGCTCTTTTGTTGTAAGTATAGCACAGCTGCGGCTAATCCTATACGCGGCAAAGGCGATCAGAAACGTTTGCGGTTCCTCCGACGACGTAAACCGGTCGGATTTTAAGTACGATTGTCGGCCATACATTTTATGCGAGTGTTTCGTACACGAAAGCAACTATCGACAACAAGAAGACAGGAAGAACACGCACAAACGTTCCCAGTCGTGTTTCTAAACATGCCCAACACCCCTTCCGAGCTCGCTCTGCTGAGCCAACAACGTCGGAAGCAATTTACGACTCTATAATAAACCTATCGGGAACGTGGGCAACCGAGGAGGCCCGGCTTTTGATCTCCTCGCCGATGCCACGCGGTTTTCATCCGCCGCCTTTTTTTTTACAGGCGGCAAACCGAGAAACAATAACAGCAACAAAAAACAGAAGGTAAGCGACGAAGCGCGGAAAATGGCGTGCAAGGCGTGTTCCTGTCTAAAGGTGAGAGACCCCGTAAACATAAAGGGGGAAGAAGCTGCTCCGAGAAGCCGGTCGGGCAAACTGCGGCGTCGCCAGTATACGCTCGGCTCTTAAAACGGGGAGCCGAACAAAGCAAACATTAAAAACAACGACAGGAGAAGAATACGGGAAAAGGCAAACGCATCGGCTAATTCTGGACTATTCCTGAAATGAAATAGGAGCTTTGTGGGAGCTTGCAACTACCGCTTCAATCACCGTTTTTTTTTTTTTTTTTGGTTGTGTAGGCTGTTCTTGAGGCCACGTTGGAAGGAGAGAGAGAGAGGTGTCCGAACGGCACCGCCTCGCCAGGCTACAAGTGTGTCGAAGGTTCGCTTGGCTTTCTAAAAAAAAAGACTCGAGGAACCGTCCTTATTCGCACACACAATTTCAAGGCCGCGCGACCCGCGACCGCGCCTGCGCGGGAGCCCTAAACCGACAGTGCCCCTGCCGGAAGGCGTGCGAAGCCCGAGTGAAATTTCGCGTCGACACAGTGTTTCGACCCCGAAGACAAGTCGAGGCTTCCGTGTACGCGCTGATTGGACCCGAAACTAAACCGAACGGTGACGAAGTGATCGAGGGCCAATAAGCTCGCCGCGCTAGGTCGTGTTGTAATGACGCCCTAATTTAACGCGGCGGCTCCTAATTTATGTTAGTGTGGCGCAGAGGAGTGGTCTAGGGATGGGCGAGACGTGCGGGTGGAACGACCAGCTATCGCCTGCCTAGTGGACCAAAGCATGCGGTGGCATGTTTTCATGCCACCGCATGAAAACATGCCACCGCATGTGTGGGTTAATCGTTGGATTAACCCACACGATGCATGGCGACTCACTTCTTGCGCTACTGCGATTCGTGAACGCGAATCAAGCTACTCTTGAAGCCGCGTCTTATACTATTGCACCGATGAGGCGTTCTCGTTCTCAACGCAATGTATGCACGGCCATCACGCCGTGGCGTATATGCATGGTTGCAGTTCAGATGCTGCAGCCGACCTGTCTTTGAGGGGGCCTTCGACCGTGTGTATCTCTTCGTTGTTGACACAGATCCATGCGAGACCGCCCCGTCCCGACGGACTGGCACTGAGATATCGCCGCACAAGAAGGCGAGGCCCCTGCCAGACCGCGCGTATCAAATTACGACTGTATTTGAGGAAACGAGCTTTGCATGCGGTGTTAATTTTTTTTTTTTTTTTATTTCGTTTAGTTTTGTAAGACATCCTTTTAACTCTTTGAGGGAGCGAGTCAGCTTGCGCAAACTCAGCGACGAGTTATGTTCATTGGCAAAGTAGTTTATATGACGGGACCGTGACCATGCCCTTCGTCTCCGTGTGCACAAGCGTGTCACACGATCAGCCTGGCAATGATGTTCGGCGTTTGATCTGCAAAAAGAAACGTCGAGCCTATTAAAACAAAATTGAAGGAGAGGACCCAGTTTTGCAGCACCCTTCTAATCGTAGATACGCGCGTGACGTCACTGCCCTGTATCAAAAGCCAACTGCGGAGGGACATTCCGCTTAAGGTTCTGCGCACTTGTACCAACGTAGGTGTTGTATTTGAGCAATACGGGTTCCTCGTTATTGGGTGGACGCACCGCGAAAAAGAACAGTGATTGACTCTCCACGTGTTCCGCACAAAAGTAAACGTGCAAGCGGATGATTTCTTTTTTCTTCGGGCGACGTTTTGTTTGGTTGGCGTCGTGGCTTTTCTTCTTTATTGTGCTGGAGTCTTTCAGTCTTTTCGCCACTTCCGTTGGTCAGAGCGATTGAAACGTGGAAGCAAATCGTCAGATTGACAAAAATAAGCCGCCACTGTCCGTAGGCGGCGAGGAGAGAGAAAAAAAATGGAAATCAGAACGGCAATTTGTATCAGACGGCTGCATTATGCAGCGGGAAAGCAGGAACGATAAATACGATTCGCATACCGAGGCCGAACCAGAATGCACTGCGCGCTCCTTAAAGCCACGGTCAAACCATATGCTGGTACATCATACATCATACTTTCTGAGGTGTGTTTCTTCCTCGGATGACAGTCACATTAATCATTAAAAAAAAACTGGACATGTTGGAAGCATGTATACATGCTTCAGCCATGCTCGAGGGACGTCCGCGGAAAATTCGGTCATCATGTCCACGACGAACACCGCGTCTTTTGTATCGTGTGTACTACGTGCAGTGCGGACTGCGGCTCCACGTGTTGTCTAGGGCGGCCACACACAACGGCATTGCGCAAGCTCTTTGCCCTTGGGATGTCCTTTGTTTTCTCCCTGCTTCGAGTCGAGCGCAGACGCAACAGCGCGGACACGTCGAAGAGGGCAGGAGGGGGCGTCCCCCAGACGCAGTCTCTCGGGTGGTGAGCGATGGCTCACCACCGCCGAGGCCCCCGATCGGCCACTACCGCGTTACGGTGGCCCCTTAGACTCCGAGAGACTGACCTTCGTGGGGTTAAAGGGGGTCGCGTGAAGAAGCGCCGGTCGCCCGCCGCTGCCGCCGTCGCCGCCGCCGCGGCTGCTACTACGCACAAAGCGCCCGGTGTACGTTGGCGCTGGTGCCGCGACGCACTCCTCCCAAAATTACGGCCGTTTCGTCGGGCCACCCCTGCGGAGGCCGTCACACCGTTGGCCCCAAAATCACGAGCCCACTTTTGCTTGGCGTCACGTGCGCGGGCTAGAGGGCCTAGATGTAAGAGAGGGTGCAACTGACACCACGGAGAGCGTTTTCTATTTAATGGCGGACGCCTGCGGACTGGTTGCGAGGGAGCTTTTTCCAGCTTCTGCGCACATACGTGCACCACTACTCCTGACCTTTCTTGCCGCTGTCGCCATTTTTGGGGGGCCCCGGTCCGCACGACCAACAGTGTCAGCACCTTTATGCCCGTATTTCGCCGTTTTTGGCGATGTTTTTTTGTAAATATCGATATTATCAAGCATAAAAAAAAAAGTAAAACAAGAATGAAAACGTATACACGGCATGGTGCCAATGCGTTCTGCCGGGCGGAGGCATGTTGAGATACCCTTAATTTGTAGTTTGCCGTCAACTGTCTAGACGGCGCTCGAGACTAGAAAACGCGAACCGGGTTGCGGATGAGATTCTTTGCCCTTCTCCATTAAATCAGAATTTAATCGGAGATTAGTTACTCGTTGGATTTAGAAGCTTTGGCTAGGTGGTGCGAACCGCCGCCCGATTTAAAGTGTTCCAGACGTAGCTATCCATCCATCCATTCAGGTCCAGTGCGCATGCGTCGCGTTTTCGCGTAGTAAGGAGGAAAGCGGGCGGAGAGGCGGAGGCGTTTGCAGACGATCGAGGCAAGGCTTTCATCGCCTCCTGGCAGCTGGGTAATGCAAACGAACACGTGACCGCGGTCGAGCCGTTGGAATCACTGTGAAATCTGGGCACACCAGCGCGGGCTTTCCTCGAAATAGAAGGGAAGAGACGCTGTACGTGCTTCCCCCTTGGTGTGTACGTGAGGCGTTGGCGAGCAAAGCGAGCCGATGCACAAGGTGGCAAGAAGCGTTCGGTCTTGCAGAGTCGCGCACAGCGTGGTTGGGATCGATTCGAAGGAGCGGCAGACAGCGTGGTCGAAATTTATGCCCTCGTAAGGCGCTGCTATTGGTCTAACGCTTTGGTTCTCAACCATTTATGTTTGGCGGACCCCTTGTGGATCGGCGGAGATGATGGAGGACCCCGTTTATGGTGAGGGGAAGCAAAATGTACAGGTTAATTATGACAATAATTTAATAAATGAATATAACTAAATGCTTGCGTGAAGTAGACTTCTCTCCTTGGCATACACACGAGAAAACTCACCCTAAAACTGAAAAGATTCTTCTCAGTCTGAAAAAAAAAAAAAAATTTTTTCTGGGCTCGATTGATGAAGCGGGGCTTTGCAGACCCCTAGAATGCCTTCGGGGACCACCATTTGAAAACCACTGGTCTAACGGACGCCTTCCAGGATAGCCAACCCTTGATGTTGGTTCGGTTGAAAGGCCGCTTATATAGCCAAGACAAACTGTATCCAAGGTGTCCAGTTTATAAAGCTGCCGCTATCTAGTACGTCCCAAGTTTGTATCAGTGCGACTATGTCCTTCAATTCGCAGTGTGGTTGTTTGTTCTTTGGCTCGTCCAGAAACGTAATGATAATTTCACTTGCAGAACTGGTCGCTTTTTTCTATTTTACGCTCGTAACAATATTGAGTTACTCTCGCGTTTTATCTGGCTACGATTAAAAGGCCGCTCTATATACTTGAGATCGAGACAAAATCGGACGCTTTTCAGCTGGCCTATGGGTCTACTGAGGTCTATAGCCTTATGGCTATAGACCTCAGTAGACCTCAGTGCTTAATAACGTAAAGCGATAAAAGTAATTGTGTTGCACATGTTTAGACATGCGGTATGATAGCCAGCCCCAGCGGGTGTCATGGTGTCTCCGCTGAAGGCGACAAAATTTAACCAATGCAGTACGGCAGCTAGCCTGGGGTCTCGAACGTCCATCACGTATGCACGCCCGCACGCTGGTGCGATGCTCATTCAGATTGAAACGGGCAGGAGTGCGGTGAAGGCCGAGCCCACAACCCCTGGGTTCGATCCCTCCCTCCCCCCCCCCCCCCCCCTTTCCCTTCCCAACCCGCCCACGTGGCTCAAGGCTACAAGGACGGGTAATCTCGAACTAGCCCAGTGCACATATGGTCTTCACTGTTCAGCTAGTCTTGCTCCTCGTCAGATATCTCCGTGGCATCCTGGGGGATCGGTGGCCGAGTGGGCTAGCGCACAACAGCTCGGAGCACGTAGAGCGGTCAATGACGGCAATTAAAAAAAAAACGAAAAAAAAAAAACGAAAGTTTATTTTGCAAAATCTAGCGATCCTGAGTTCGACCCCCACACCTGTCCGTTTCGACCTGAATGAGCATCGTACCGGCGTGCGGTTGTGTACCACTACCGCGTGATGCACGTTAAAAATCCCAGGCTAGCAGTCGTACTGCACTGGCTAAATTACTTATCTACAGTGGGTAACAATGTCACCATGTTCTGGCAGACTACTGCTGTATAAACAACTAAAGACTAATTTGACTCTTTTTGTCCACGGCATCCTTTAGGGTATATTGTTTATTTTTAATATATGTGTAGAGAAAAACAGACGAAAAGCGACTACGTCTGAAGCATTCCAAAATCGAACTGATCTCCTGATCATGTCGTATTACACCTGAGACTGCGGTGGAAGAAATCGGAAGAACTTCCACCGCAGTCTCAGGGGTAATACGACATGATTAGCTACCACCAGCTCGCCTGCCCTCTCACCGTCTTTTCACTAATTGATCTCCTGGTTTTTATTTGCACGCGATCTTCTTCTTTTCTCAGTGGCTATCGCCACATATGAAGAAAGCTAAAACCTCCAGTTTCTGTTAAATTAAAAAAAAACTTATATGTTTAAAGTAAATTAATTAATTAATTAAATTTATTTAATTTAAATCAAATTAGTTTGATTTAAATCGCCGTAGCTGAAAAATAGTGACTGTTTATCACTACGTGCATTTGTAAACATGGCAGATTGATTGATACATCAGCCTGATCGCTGATAATCAATCAATCAATCAAACAGTGCAGAAGAAAGAATCAGTGTAAATTTAAAGTAATTTTTAATTAACAACTATCTATTGTTGTGATACAAAAAAAAAAAAACAGATTCATCTTTTACTTATTTGAAAAGCTTTACCTGCTTTTTCTTTCACGTTCTGATCTGCTTGCAATAAGAAATTACTTTGCTAGCTTTCGTTTTTTTTTCGCGTTTATGTTTGATTGCAATGGGACATCAGGTAGCTAACGAACAGAGTGGAAGGTTGGGAGAAAGCCCAATGCTCCGATTTGCTCAGAAGAGTGCTGACTTTCGCTCATATTTAGCCTGGTCATAGCCTCCCCTACACTCACAAAGCCTGGCAGTTCGTTGACGGAGCCATAGAGTGAGTGCCCGGTCGCAGATTTGGTGTTTCTCAGCGCACAGCTTTTGCAGCGGCGAGGACCCGAAACATGGTTTTCAAAACCGACGAGAAAAGAAGCGGTAGCCCGAGGAACGCGAGAAGCACGAGCGGACATTCCATCGCTCGGGACCAGTGTGTTTCGGCGTCTCGCCGCAGCGGGGCGCCCGTTACATTACTTTTGTTTGCCGCTCTACCTTTTCACTTTCGGCGGCGTCGTCACGTGACGATCTGCCAGTGAATTGCTTTTGCTTGATGATTATCTGATTTAAGTACAAAACAAATGCACATAAATCATCAAATGCTAGGCAAATGGTAAACAAAAATAGTTTTTGAATATTTTTTTTTTGCGGGAAAGGTTTGATTTAAGTCATCTAAATATTGGTCTGAACGATTTAAACCACGATTTAAATCATCCTAATTTTTATTTTCTACCGTCGTCCAAATCTTTGGATTACAATCCGACGGATGTGTGGAACCGGCGCTGCTAGGCCGAGGCGGTGACGTTTTCATATGATACTGTAGATCCGCATTCTCGCATCGTCCACTCGGTTACCAATCTCCCCCCCCCCCCCCCTCTTTTTTTTTTCTCGAACGACATATTACGCTGATTATTATTCAACGCGAAATAGATGAACCGGGATGGCTTACTTCTGCCCTGGTATCACCCTTGCTGATGATCCTGGTGGGATTCTAATGTTTCCTAACTTTCACCCACACTCTCGATTGGTCTTCTAATGCACTTTTGCCACTTCCAGCCTACGATGTGTGAGCGCCAATGTATAAGGTAGACACGTAGAGGTCAGTATCTCCCGCCTCCGTGGCACGGCAGCTCACGTTTTCTCTTCTCACGCCCACAATCGAAAGCAGTCTCTTGATTCAAACGCCAACTCGACCATCCATACCACCGCGTTGTACTTTCACATGCAATTCCACCCCCCTATCGAGACCGGGCAACAAAAGCCAAACCCACAGGCAACTCAAAGCGCACCCGAACAACACGAGCCTCGATCCCGGGTACGATACGCCGCCCATGTCTTTTGGAAGCACATCGCGACCACGATCGTGCGATCGCTTTGTCTACCACGCTCGCACGCCCCCGGCAACAGCAGCACGGCGGGGCAGACGAAATACCTTTTTCCGCGTCTTCTTCGTCGCCTCCTCTGCATCCATGGCCACTCGCGGGCACCACGCATTCCGGCCAAATTGCAGGCCAGTCCCCCGGTATTATGCAACTCGGGCACACTCGGTGTGCGCGGCGCGTGTGGATCTACACGCCGCCATCCTTCGGAGCGGCGTTGGAAGAGTTCGCCCCAAAGTGTGGCCCGACCGCTTCGCAAGAACGGCCTCATTGTCCATCCTGGGCTGCCTCTTGGTGCTGTTGGGCTCGGACGAAGGGAAGGCGCTGCTTGCGCGCAAGTGTGCTACATCACCCCGCAGCGGACGCTGTTGCTATATTGCCGCTTTTGTTGTTGCGATGGTCGTCGACGGCAATAAAAAAAACCACTGTGACTGTCCATAAAACACGGTACCGTTGTTCTCCGCTTGTTCTTTGCGCCCCATCCGTGCTTCTGTGGCGAGCGAGCCAGAAGACGAGCTGCGCGATCTTTCGAGAAAGAAATAAAGAAAGAAAAATGCGAGCTGTCCACGAAGATACCGGCGCTCACGTCTTCGCGGAAGGTGCACGCAGCGGGCACGCGGACTGCGTGGCGCGTGATTTATTTGCCCGCGAACTGTGCCTTCGCTCTTGTCGCGTCGCGGGTAAGCGATGATGATCGACGACGGCAAATGGGAAGGAAAGCTGCCTCGGTCGGCTTCGCAGGTGTCCACCTCCTGATGTGCGTCCGTGTTGGAAGTTGAGTTCCGCCAACTTCAACTTTTAATGGCCCATTCACAGAGTTGCGCGTGAATGCGTTCGACTGCGTATTCGCGGCGAGAAGTTTGGGTATCGCCACCTCGTCGAATTTTTTCACGACCCAGAGTGATGCTATTTAAAATTCCTCTGCTGGTGCAAGCACGTGCAATGCAAAGCTCCTAGGCACTATGAAAATTACGACATTATTACGGGGGTAGCACGTGCACCGCCCATAGTGAGGAAAACAGAAGCGCCCCTAACGAGCATCTCACCGCGAATAGCGGCGAGATACCCTGCGTCGTATGGAGCGCTGCAATCGATTCAAAAAGTATATAGCTCACGCAGCATGCGAAACACTAATGTCCCGATGATTCGCACTCGCACGCAGTCAAACGCGGCCGTCATACGCACTCAAGTGCAACTCTGTTCACACTCGAAGGGACCATAAAGTGATTTTTGCAACGTCTTCCTCCTTAGCTGTAATGCTCAACTCAAATGCGAGCACCATGAACGCGAGTGAGAAACCACGTGGTCGTGACGTGCTTGGGTACCAGATGCGATGACTCCAAGCTTCCATACGTGCTTTTTAAGCACACCATGTAATGTGTCATTCGCAAGTGATGATAAGTGGCGTCACTGCCTCATTGGTCACGAACGCGAATCCAAATATTTGGGGTCGGATTGATCGTTGAGGAGCGCATACGTCCGAGTGACGTAGTTCTCGTGCTTAGTGCGTGAGCTGAGTCCGGCTGACGTGTACGGGCACCGCGGATGCATCATGGGGAAATGGCGGAGAGCTTCCGAAGGAAAGGTGGGAAGAAATAGTCCGCTATATTTTCTAACTTTCGCACCAAAAAGCATGCTTTAGGCTTCCTTCCCTCCTTTTGGCTCGCTATACATATGCGAGTGGTAAAATTTCATTCTAAAATAATTTATCCCAGCCCAATATTTATTTCGTGTGCAGCCAATGACACAAGCACGAGAGCTTGAGGTCGCTGCTTTGAAGCGTAATATACCGCAGAACGAGCACTCGCACGAGAAATGCACCTCTCAAAGCCAGCAGCGCTAACTAGCTCGCGCTTGTAGCTGAGGTCTCAACTTAAACATTGAAATGAAAAAAAAAAAAGTGTTTTTGTTTAAGGGTATAACGGGGACACTCTTTTTTTTTTTCTTGCTTATTTTTTTACGAAAAAAAAAAAAAGAATGGTGCAATAGTGTTTACACCGTTAGATTGACGTCACGGCCCGTTCTAAGCCCCGTTCACAGATCAGGACCCCGTCCATTACTACCGAATGGGCTTCACTACTCGGCGATCATGCTGCTTAGAAGCCTATTGTCTACATTTTCCCCGACATCCGGTGCGTCTAGTCTGGAAGTCTGACACCGCGCGCTTGCCGTGCGAACAGACGCGCGGCAACATCTGGCATCGTCTGCTATTCAACCACCGTTTATCGTCGTCTGCAATGCCCCCACATGGACGTAAAAGCCGCGTGTCGGCGTTCGTTTTGGCCCTCGTCCGTCTGCTACTCCGCCCCCCTCTAAAAACTTCTGCAACGTTTGCAAGAGACGTCCATGAAAGCGACGATGGCGTTCCATCGTGCACGGCCCACAGTCCAATACGAGCGTCTATCTGCGTCTGTCGATGTGCGGTAAGCGACCGAGTGGAGAAAAAAAAAATGTGGTCCTTTCAGCTTTTCTATTCTTGTTATTTTTTCGCGTGGCATCCCCGAGCAAGTTGGGTGAGCGTCAAGACGTACAATTAAAACGCGAACTAAAAATATTCGCATTGGCAGACCAGGTGCACTGCAAAACTGGATGGGTAGTACTTTCCTTTGGAAGCAATATGACGGGAAGAAACCTGGACAAATTTGATGCCAGCCGAACCCTGTGTTCCCGGTATAGAAAGCATGGTTGCCACCACAACGGTCGCACAATTCACACAGCGCAGCGGGGCCGCTTTTACGGGTACCAATATCTTTCTTCGGCATCATCACGTGCAGAGGAACAAATCAAGCCAGATCAACCAACTTAGTTAAAGTGAGATGCTATAGGCTTAGGCCAGTACCGCTATATGAATAATAAACCCAAGCACCCGGACGGCGCCAAGAGCGCTTTCGAAGGCACGTACTTGCGACAGCTATTTGCTGCAAACTAGGTCGGTTGAAGTGATCTTCCTCTAAACACCTCGGTGACCGCAGAACGGCTCGCACTTATTAAAATAGACGAGCTCGACTAGCTGCGGTCGTTGATCACTCCGCAGACGGCGGCAGCCATGTTTGTTATCGCTTGAAACCGAAGCGGAAAGGTGCGATTTTGGGATATATTTTAAAATGGTTCTATCCAGATTATTTGTTTCTCAACCGTAAAAAAATAGTGTCGATTAAAATACTATTACGGCACGAAGATACAATTTTGCAATCAACATCTTATACGTCAATCACCTCTCCAAGCGATGAGAGCCGAGAAAAGGTACTTACTTTCGTTAGCACCGCGGACGGGGCCTGGAGCAGGGCTAACCCCACCTAAATTGCATCTAACGACGTAAATATTGACATAACAAATATTAAACCTTTTTACAAAACTTTTTTTCCTTTTACCGTCTTATATCCCTTACAAAAATGATCAATGAGTTTCAATTGACTTTCTATTGTGTTCCTATAGAGTCAATTGAAACTCAATATAAACTCAATGTCTAACGAGTTTTATCATTAGAAACTCAATTTTGATTCTATTGAATTTACTCATTGGGACTGCAATTGAGACTGATCATAAGAAGCTCAATATCGATTCTACTGACTTTACAGAAATTCAATATCAATTCTAATGAATTTACTCATCAAGGATGCAATGGAGTTTTATGATAAGAAAGTCAATACCGATTCTATTGAATTTACTCATTAGGAATGCAATTGAGTTCCGTCATTAAGAACTCAATATCGATTCAAATGAATTCACTCATTAGGAATGCAATTGAATTTGGTCATTAGAAACTCAATATCGATCCTATTGAATTTACTCATTAGGAATGCAATTGAGTTTGGTAATAAGAAACTCAATATCGATTCTATTGAATTTACTCATTAGGAATGCAATTGAGTTCCGTCATTAAGAACTCAATATCGATTCAATTGAATTTACTTATTAGGAATGCAATTGAATTTGGTCATTAGAAACTCAATATCAATCCTATTGAATTTACTCATTAGGAATGCAATTGAGTTTGGTAATAAGAAACTCAATATCGATTCTATTGAATTTACTCATTAGGAATGCAATTTAGTTTGGTCATTCAGATATCAATATATATTCTTTTGAAATTGCTCATAAGAATGAAATTGGGTTTGCTTATTAGAAATGCAATATGTATTATTTTGAATTTACTCATTAGGAATGCAATTGAGTTTGGTCATGAGAAACTCAATATCGATCCTATTCAGTTTACTCATTAGGAATTCAATTGAGTTTGGTCATAAGAAACTCAATATCGATTCTATTGGATTTACTCATTAGGAATGCAATCGAGTTTGGTCATTTCCGGATTACTCCACCGAACGATTATTGCTTGTACCAATGTTTTTTTTATTATTATTTGACTAAGGGATAGAGTCCAATGACGTCCAAACACTGTTTATCATTCATGAGACTTCCAAGGAGGAAATAGCAAACTGGGAACCTTAATAAATGCTGAGGTGGTCACCGGCCAAATGAACACCTTTCTTATGTAGGATATATAAGGCGGTGGGGTAGTCAAGGGAAGTACAATTAGCGGGCTGTGAATCCTTAGTTAGGATGTTTGTGTTCGTTCCCTCCATGTGCTTCGTTTCCTTCATTGCATGCTTTAAGGAATTATACAAAAAGATTCTCAACCGGCTGCATTTTTTTTAAACGCAGTTGAAATAAATTCTATTGAAACCCGTTGCAAAAAGTTCAATTGAAACTCAATTGCAATTTTTTATTTAAACTCAATAGCAAAAGTTCTATTGAAACACTATTACCAAAATTCAATTGAAATGCAATTGCTAAAAATTCAATTAAAACTGAGT